>NC_053488.1:30236230-30379219 GCF_015227805.2 Hirundo rustica | reverse complement strand
AAGCAAAGGCAATATAAAACAGTAAAATGATTGGAACTGATTCTCTCTTGGTACAAGATGACGTTTCCCTTTAAGTCAAATGATCTCTCACACTTTTTCAATATTATTCTTCTCTTTGTTCTCTTCATTCATTATGGCAGTTAAGCAGGACTTTTCAACTGGATTTTCCCTGTCTCCTCATTTCCACTGCATGTGGTGTTAGGAAAAAAAAACAAAAAAACAAAAAAACAAAAAACAAAAAAAAAAAAAAAAAAAAAAAAAAAAAAAAAAAAAAAAAAAAAAAAAAAAACAACCAAAAAAACACACACCACAGAGTAACAAAAGAAAATTATGAAAATAAATTTAAAAATCAAACCTTCTGATATATCAACTAGAACATAGAAGTTAGCAATATTATTACCCCTGTAGAGGAAACAGTGACTAATCTGACCTTTCAAGTATTAGTTTCATATGGTATGATGAAGTTAACTTTCAATGTCATAATTGTCTCCTTTTCTCTCTCAGTAAAAGTAAGCATAGTAACATAAATTATTATGGCTTATTTTATTTTGCTTAAACATGCTAACTTATATTAGTCATTATTTTTGTCTACCTTCTGTGAAACTGCATAGTTCCAGTAGAAGTCAACAGTTTTGTAGTTGATTAACAGTGGTTTTGTCTTGGAGATTTATGTGCACACTGATGCATTATATTTCTGTGTATACCTACGTTTACATGTACATGTGTACACATACATTTGGCCAGCACGTAAAATGCAAATTCATCTCATGAATGACTAAGACAAGTTGAAATTTCGGACACACTGTTTTGAAATTACCAAAAATTTTGACCAAGGCTAGTAAAGGCAGTTGGGCTCTGAAGTTTTCCAAATATAAAAATGAGAAGTTACAGATGCAAGTATTGCCTACTTATTCATGGTCAGGTCACACCATAATTTTGTTTTTTATAATTATTTGTTAGGAATTACATAAGGTTACCGTTTGTAACTACCTTAGCAATGAATAAACTTTACTTAGAGGCTGCAATTTCTTGAGTAATATATTGTCATGGGTTGACACAGTTTTGCTTCTAGTTATGGAGAAATGTAGAAATGTTTTCCCCTGCCAGGACCTTAGAGTTGCTTTAGAAGGGCAAGGACAGGGGCCTATCAGAAAACTAGCCAAGATACTGGCAGCAAGTTTAACCAATGAAGATGCCAAATGCGACTTTGGGCAGTACTCATTTAAAACCCTCATCTCCGGTGGGTCGGTCTCTTCTTTCTAAGATAGCTATGAGGTAACATCGTGGGCAGCAGGGGGGCCTAGATCAGGACACACTTCCCTCTGGGCAGTCGGGTCGGGCCTGGCCAGGCCTCCAGGCGCTGCTGCCTGCACAGGGTGCGGCCTGGGCCCGCTGAGCCCCTTTTCCCCGGCTGCCAGCGGGAGAGAAAGGAGAACAGCTCAGCAATGCTTCGTGCCTAAGGCCGCGTCAGAGGGGGCCCAGGCCATTGCCCAGCTTAAGAATGGCTGGCAGCAGAAAAAAAGAAAAGCAGCTTTGTAGCAGCTCTGAGCCAGTGTGGATGAGACCGAGGGGTAGAAGAGAGGACATCCACCGGCTTCCCCTATTAGCACAGCTTTGCATCTCTACAGCCCTGCTGCCTGGGGCAGAGAGCGCATGGCCCCTGCAGGCCTGGGCGGATTTAACCCTTTTCTAGCAACATGGAGCTTCTGAAGCACAACCCTTCTCTGAGTGAGAGTGAGAAGAAAGAAAACAGAGGTTATGTAGGGCACCGCATAAAGTCAGTGGATTAGAAGTGAAAGGACAGATAATATTGGAATAAGATTGAAGAAGTGGACGTTTTTAACCGGACTTCTCTGCGGTAAACTATGGAGAAATGGACTGTTCTTTGTAGCATCTTAATGTTGTCAGGGAGAATGCTAATTCTAATCAAAATTGAGGACTGATGTGACTGAGATTTAATTGAGAATTTCAAAGCCCCTGCTCCTAGGTTAAAAGGAGGTCTCAGCCTTTGAGACGAAGATTATTTTAGACTAGAAGAAGCATTCGTAAACAGCACCCCAAATCCCCTGAGGGGCACATAGGTAGCCAAGGGAAACGCTGCTAATGGATGGAACAGCAAAGTCTGCAAAAACTCCAGGTGGTTGCAGATATGTGACATTGAGAGCCACTGGACTATTTTGTCTTGTGGCGAGTGTCTCCATGAGACTCTAGAGAGACTCTTCTCCCAAAGTAATGAAAAAATATGTTTAAATGGTGAAACTGACTGAAAATAACAAGTTGTGTCTTTCTGTGTTGTTTTGTAAGAAAGTTACGGTTTGTAGGGGGAGGGAAGAGTGTTTTGAAGTTTCATTCTCTTTTGATTTGGGTTTTCTTTTTCCCAACTTTCTTTCTTTCTTCTATTCTTTTAGTGTGTGTTAATAAAACTATTTGTTCATTTCTAAGCTTGAGCCTGCTTTGCTTTTTCTCCTAATCTCTCCCACAGAAGAAAGAATAAACACTAAGACCACTACACTAAATTTGGCAACCAGAATTTAGCAAACATAAAACCACTACGCTAATTAGTGTTTCCCCCCAGTTTCATTAAATTAAAACCATTACATCAATAAATCTCTCTCAGCAGACATAGAGTTCTTGATCATAACAACAGGAATCTTGGTATTGCTTTGCTGATAAAAAATAGTATTTCTTGTAGATGTCATCATCTAAGGGTATGTTCTTTCAACTTGAAGGGTATGGATTTTATTATAACTCAAGTAAGCTTCTAGTGACTAAATAGCCATGGCAGTACTAGACCTGAATGTAGTGAAATAAATCTCAAAGAGGTATCGGAACCATGGCCTAAAATTGTCTTAAAGTAATCTGACTCATTTCCAAACTGAAATTTGCAAATATTATTTAGGGGATTATTAAAATCATGAAAGGGAAATAGGTTGAGATGTTTCAATTCTGTACAAAAAGGCATACCGAGGGAAGCGCTCATGTAATACAGGACAGAGTAACACAAAGCAACATTTTAATTCTCTTTTCCAGTATACTGCTCCGTTAAAATAAGTTGTGTTGCTATGATCAAGAGTTAGTCTCCAAGCAAAACAACAAAAGTTCAAAAGTTTTTAAGCTCTGACTCTATAAGTTACATTTTCCAAAATAAATAAAATGCTTAGCAAATTTTGAAAGACACTGCACTGTATGCCTATAATTACAGCACCAGGTTTTCCAGTATGCCTAGAGTAAAAGCATTCACTTTAAGGGATTGATATTGTAAGAAATAAAGACCTAGGGGAATGAAGAACAGCTCTCAAAGAGGTCTACAATTTCTAAATATTGCTTAATATTACATCATCCTTGAAGAGATAGGACACTTAAAAGAGTTAAAATGTACATGTATAATTATAATTCAGCTTGTCAGACTTTATGATATTAAGTTCTTAAATTTATTATCATGTTTATTCAAATTTATTTTATATTAAGGAGCTTAAAATAGGTTAATAATTTGTGTTGTTTATTCCACACAAATACATGAAGGTGAACAGATTGCGTTTATTTCTAGAGACTTGTTGAAATTATGTCAACATTTTCTTACTGATCCTGAATTAGTTAGGATTACCTTGCACTTAAGGGATTTTGAATGATGATGAATAGAATTACATATTGAGCTTTTGAAGGTCCATGGCTTTTATCACTTAACACCACTGAAAACACTGGAACAGATATTTAGTGATGCTTGCGAAAGGCGAGATTAAAAAAAAAAAAACCCTTAAAATATGTTCCAGTTTGATCTATTTAATTTTGTCTGTCATTGAATGTGTCTTTCCAAAATTTAACTAGAAAAGTAGTTTTGATGAAAGATTAACATGGTCATATGGTTGAAAATATAGTATAAAAAAGAATCCCTGTCTTTAAATGAGACAAGAATCTGCTATTTCCCAATATTTTACTAGCTCTTCCATGGTTTTAACACTTTCCAAAGACTGCTGTCTTTGTAACTGTTTCAATTAAAAGGAAATGTATTTCCTTTCACAAAAACACTAACCCCAGGTTCAAGGGCTGATTTTGAAGTTAACATGTTTCATTTCATAAGAGGTCTTGTGACTATTTGATTCCATGCACTATATTAAAGAAAGTTCACATCTACATTTGTCATCTCATCTCTTGTTTTATTGGCTGTCTAGGTGACTACACCTTTCAGATGTAGTAGATGTTATGCAGGGAGAATGTCAGTTTGTAAAGCAACTAATATTTTTTGGTACTTCTGAACCTTGATAAGTAAATTAATTGGAAGTTACTTGCTTACATTTTCAGGAAAACTAGTGGAATACGAGTGACTCAATGAGTTCTGGGGCACTAAATTATTGTAATTTTCATTCATGAAGTAATGGTGTCATGTATAAGTGACAGGAAAAAAAAAAAAAAAAAATCCAATGTGCCATTTACAGCAATGAAGAGACAATGGAAAAGGTAAAGGAAAAAAATATGTTTTCTTATCAAAGCAATATCTTGAGATCATGGCCTATCATGATTTAGGAATGCTCTTCTCCAATTTAGAATGCCCACCTAGAAAACCACACACATATTTTCTCTGCCTCCCTCTCCTCCAATCAGAGGCACCTCCCTGTCCTCTAAGAACAATTTACCTGAAACAATGAGATAAGAAAAAGAACAGTAGCAACAACAATATTATTAGCAAAAGGCATACAAGAGAGTGTGATCTATATGCAAAAATGCCCACCATGGGTCCTACAATAATAAACAATTCTGGATGGCTTTCCTGACCAGGAGGAACCCCTTCTTCCCAGAAGAGTCCTTTTCCCCCAAATTATGTGCAGTCCTAGTGGCCCCCATATAAAATATTAAGCTATTAGGAAGTACCCAAAGAGGTGAAGGGACTTGAGGGAAAGATTTATGAGAAGCAGCTGAGGTCACTTGTTCTGTTCAGCATGGATAAAAGGAGGCTGAGGGGACACATCACTGCAGATACAACTTCCTCACAGAGGGAAGAGGAGGGCAGGCATTGATATTTGCTCTATGGTGACAGTAACACGACCAGAGGAAATGGCCTGAAGTTGTGTCAGGGGAGGTTTAGGCTTGATGTCAGGAAAAGGTTCTTACACCTAGAGGGTGTTTGGGCACTGGAATGGGTTCCAGTGGTCCCATCACCAGCCTGACAGAGTTTGAGAAGCATTTGGACAGTTCTCAGGTACATGGTATAACTTTTGGGAATGGTGCTGTGCAAGGCCATGAGTTGAATTTAATAATCCCTGTAGATGTCTTCCAACTCAGCATATTCTCTGATTCTGTGAACACACATACATAAAATCTCTATTAAAAATAAACTGTCAGTAATAATTGATATTATTTTCCAAGTGCTACATATTTACACACTACATAGGTTCTCCCTGGTTCCCAAGCAGCTGGATGAAGGAGGAAGAATGAAAATTTATTTCTTCTTCTAAGGTCCTGGTGGGAATTTCCAAAAGAGCAGTAGTATTTTATAAAATTATGAAAATAACTTGACTTATTTTAGCAAAAGAACCTGTATTTCTGACTAGCTATATATGAGAACTCTTAGAAAAAGGCCAGGGAAGTAGAAGAAATTCAGAAAGCCTAATTTATCAATTAAATATGATTTTAAATCAGTTCTACCAGTGATAAACTTGTAAATAATTGTATTAATTAGTATACTGAGAAATTAAATTTTAATAACTATTTATTTTCTTATTTTTAATCAGTTTATGTCATGAACTGCAAGACAGGAGATTCTGTTTTACCAATAACAGTTCATGAGTAATCCAGTGACAAAGTTGTGCCTTATGAATACATTTTTGTGTTTTACTGTTTAGTTGTCTCATCAGTAAAATAAATTGCCTAAATTTTGGTTAAAATGTTCAATGATGTTGTTTACTGAACTGAACCGGCAGAGATTGTAGTTTAGATACATGTTACAAACTTTTTTGTTTGAAAAAATGTAGAAGACGTCCTCCTACCGCATGTAATTTTCTCCTGAAAGGTACATTGAAACACACAGGAGTTCATTGCAGTATGATGTATGTATAATTCTTTTGTTGTTCAGACCTAGCACAATTCTACTAATATATGACAAATATCATCAAGGAAAGTCCACTTTGATTTTTTTCTTGTTAATTCTGCAGATATGCATTGAATTACAGTTTAGTGCAAATGTTATGACTGATTGACAACGATTTTCAGATAGGTGTCCAGTGATAAACTCTGAAACCTGAGATTATAAGTTCGCCACTAAACCTTAGGTTTGAATGAAATCAGGACCAAAACAAAAAGTATGTACCAGATTTTGTAGTACAGACGTAAGTGAATAAATCTCCTTAAAATTTTGAAATTTGAAGCTTGGGATCATTTAGTCAGAAATTTCTGCTAGGTTGCATGGATCACTCTGTTCTGTACTACTACAAAATAAAAATTCTCTTTGTCCCAGAGTGTAGGCCATTTTCTGGTGCAGGTGGCAGGAGAAGTTGACAGTAAAGGCAGCACTAAATTCAAAGAGATAGTGAAAGGAGTACAGTTCTCACTGTGAGCTGTCACCATGAGTAAGACATCTTGAGTGTTCATGCTGGCCAGTTTTCTATTTTAAATAAGACACAGAGGGAAGAAGAAGAAAAAAGATAGTCTCAGAATTTGGTGAGGTATACTTGTCTTGTTTATTTAGATTAATTCAGGTGCAAATTTTATTTTTTTTTAATTAATTCCCTTGCTTTGCTGTAACATATTAAATATTTACCAGCGCATACCTACACACACCATCAAATATGCCTTCTATTCCAGAAGCTGGAGAATAAGAAGACTCTACTATCTATATCTAATTATAACTGAGGAAAAAGACGCAAGGAAAAAAAGCTACTGCCTTCAAAATTTATATTTTTAATAAAAAATTACTACATTTGTACACCAAAATGTAATTCTAAATAACAGTTCTGTAAATAGTTTTCATCCTTAGAAGTAGCAACTCTAAGCCTAATATGGGAAATACTGTAAAGGTAGTCTATAAAAAGATTTTCTTCTGTCTGCAAAAAGATGGAATTTTTTAAATCAAAATATTAATTATTTATGAATTAATAATTAACTATTATAATTCTGGACATCAATCTCTGTTAATTTGTATGTTGACCCTTAATGGAATATTCTATGATTTTTCTTAAAATACTTGATGAAGATGATGATGCAGATTGCAACATAACCTTAAAGAAGCAATTGTTGCCATTCAAGCCCTTTGGTCTATGAATTGGGTAGAATGTTAACAGTACATAGCAAAGCACCTCTTTTCCCAGTCCCTGTTCACTTCTGTATGTTGTTGGCATTATTACTATAAAAGATCTGAACATCATGATCACTGGTCCTCTGAAAAAGCACACCTTTCTCTCTTATCTTTAATAAGGAATACTTTAGAGAGGCTGTTACTGTGCTCACTAGATTTAAATTCTTCGAGAGCTAAAAAAGACTTTTTTGTATCTTTCATATTTGTTAAGATTATAAATACTGAAAGAATGTTAAAATAGACTATTTAGCAATATTGAAGATCAAGAATATTTTGCGAATAGGTGAAATATCATTTAGGCAGCCGCTTTTGAGCTATGTCAGATCTGGTCAGAAGAGGGAGTTAAAGACTTTTGTCCAATTTGGTCCTTTGGCTCTACTGAGGGTAGTTAGTTGTTGAACTTCATTGCAAAATAATGAATCCAAGGTAAGAAAGCCTATGACTACTATACCTCTTTGAAAATACTTTTATTATAGAAAGACAACTGAAGCACTAATATTGAAAACCCATCAATATACAAAATAAGTACTGAATAAGATTTAAAATAAGAAAAAATATTTTTAACTTCACTACATCAAATTTCTGTCTTAAAATAATGAGACATCTATTAGAAGAAAGAGCAGCTTCTAGACTTGTGTTTCTGTTATTACTTCAAAAAATATCACTTGATGGACAGAGGAAGGTTTTATACTAGAATAGCCATTATGTTTTCCCATGAAATTATAACTCTTTGAGAAAGTGGTAGATCTGTTGGTTGATTACATCTGGATTAAATGCTAACTATGGAATGAAAGGCAAGGCCAATGTATTTTCTTAATGTTCTAAGTTAATCTTTTTCTGAAATTACAGTTATATGTTACACAAAATATGGGTATTTAAGGAAAAAATTATTTTTGCTTTCTATATTAAACTTGTATGTACTTGTAAATTTTTTCTGACTTTTAGAAATATTTATTGGAACATTTTTAATGAAGTGAGGCACTAAAATAACTTGATGTTTGGCTTTGAAGTCTACAAGACAGTGGTAATTTCAGGCATGTTTCTGTAGTTAGAGCATAGTGCTAACTAGCACATAGCACATAGCATCTATGAGGAATGCCATCTTGAAGGACATACACAGTTCTTCATAAGCTTGTGCACTACAGATATTTGTAAAGAAAAAATATGGTATAACTTGCCCTGCTTTGAGGGAAGATAAAATAGAGGAGTTTTATTTCTTTAAAATAGATCACCTTTACACTAAAGAAATGGAAATACTTTAAAATCCTTATTTTTAAAATATAGAACTAAAAAACAGGGTAGAGAAACATAATAATTTTATGAGAAATGAGTTTTTAAAGTCAGGCTGTAAATGGGTGGCCTCTGCATGATCAAGGGTGAGTCAAAACAAAGCAGAATCTCATTTGAGCAAGACAGCCAGTGGAAATACGACATCCTCAGAGTGAGTTTTACAGCTGCTATGAGAGCAAGAAATTCCATATCTGCAACCCACACACTACATAAAACTGGTTTATGTTTCACTACATCGAACGGCAGGTTTTTCTATTGTCATGTGTTTAAAGATATATACAGGCATCAATTAGAGAGTAAATTAACGTCTTAATTTCAAATTCTACAAGTGAACATTATTACAAGTTACACAAGTGATTTTTCTCATTGTGAAAATTTGCATTTTTTAATTACAATTTATTAGTATTTAAAGAAGAAAAGACAGGGGTTTTTTAATCAAAAATATCTCTGAGCAACACATCCTAAGCATAGTAAAGTGGAATTTTATTTCTATAAAAAGGAGGAAATTATTTCAATAGAACATAAAATTTTCATATTACTTGCTCAAATTAAGGAATTGAAAACAAACAAACAAAAAGTTTGGACTTCAATTTTCGACAATGAAAGTTGTATTTTCATTGTAAAAATATAATAGCACAAAGTTTAATCCACAATATAACAGCATATTTAGCCTTACAACCCATAAGATATTACACCTCTGATCCTGGGGTACTTGAATAAGACACTTCTTAATAGAGAGAAAAAAATATATGTGAGTGGGCAAATATTTAAAAAGCATATTAGAGTTTTAGTTGAATAAATATTATCAGGTAATAAGTGACTATTTTAAAAAATATGGATTATTAAAATATATTTAAATCCCACAGAAGTTCCGATAAAATCAGAAAACTGTATCAAAACACTTAAGAAGCCTTGTTCCTACAAAAAAGAGAGAAGTATAGGGCAAAATTCTCATATTCTATGAAATTTAAAAATTAAAACCCATTTTATTTTAGATGGAATAAAAATAAATTAATTCAGTTTACCTACACATAGTATCCTTGCACATCATTAGATATTTCTTGGAATCAGTGTAGGCTTCTGTCATGCTCCTTGTGTAAAATACGTGACAATTAACTGTGCTAATTTCCTGTGTTTTCTTGTTATTGCTCAGAGAATGCTACCAAATATTTATTATTCATCATAAAGCAAGCACTGTCTCAAAATTCCATGATGGTCACACTGGTGCAAGAACAGAACCAGAAGGCGAAAAGTGCATTTTAGAACATTTGCCATTACAAAAAGGACAACATATGGATAAAGATATGCTGGAAAGTTCAAGGAAACAATGAGGCATTAGTGGTCACAATAACAGACCTTCAAGAGCATAAGGTCTTGATCATCAGATCAGTTTTCACCTACTTCTTTAATTTTTAGTTGGAAAAGTATAGTTCTAATTATGAATTTAAAAGCAGACAAAGGAATAGCTTTGAAGATATTTACAAAGAATTCCCCCAGAGGAATGACTATGTGTTGATGTTTATTTGAAAATAATGTGATGAAGAACAACTAATATTATGAGCTACTGAGAGACAGAGAAGAAATCCTCTTGATACTACACAGAGATAATCAAAAGTTAGGAATTTTGGAAATTAAGGCAAGTGGTTAAGTTTTGGTATGATAAAAACAAGGAAGAGACTTTGGAAACATTGAAGATAAAGCGTAATACAGAGCATGAAATTATGAGAACCTGGATCAAAGCACGTGTGTATAAAAGGAACAGAGAAATTATAAATTAAAACCCGGACAGGATTTGAGTATGTAAAGCAAGGAAGCATCAACAAGAATCATACTAGTATTCACAATGCCTGAGAAAATGAGGCAACTGCTATGAGCAATTACAGCAAGAAGTCAAGATGTATCTGTTAACCATACATAAGATGGCTGAATGTTACATTCTGTTAACATGAAGTGACAATTATTTTCGGTTAAAAGATTTCCTTTGGGCCTGATTAGAGAGGCTTTGAAATATAGAAGTAAAGTTATGCTTTTTGCCTAAAATGGCTGAATTTTAGGTAAGATTATATAGATTAAAATTCAGCTGGGGAAAAAAGAACTTAACCAGGCTTGGGAAGTATTTTGGAACTGCTGTGAATAGAAAGACTGACAAAATTCTCAGAGGGGGGGGAAAAAAATTAAAAATTAAAAAAAAAAAAAATCATTGAGAAAAGAGTCATGGAAGAAAATGAAAAAAGGATTTGCCTGTCTATTCTGATGGTATTAGACAAAGAAGACAAGAGTGTCATTCTGTGTCTTGAATTTGGATACAGAACTGTTGAAAGAGACTATGAGAGATCCTTTGAGGGATTCACATGTTGTCAGAGACTAGAGGGAAAAAAGAAACAAAAGAGATGATGGGTGGAAAATTAAATGGAGTTAAAGGAAAGACATTCTTTAGTCTGAAGATACTAGCAATGTGCAAAGAAACAGCAAAAAGAAATGAAGAAAATATTGAAGGAGGAGGAGGAGGCAGAGGAGAGGAGAGGAGAGACTTATGTAAAAATAAGTCACACTGGGGAAAGGACAAGATAGTTCCATATATTTTCATTTGCTTTCTTGAAAGAAGTTAAGAAGACAGTTTGTGAAGAATAAATGGAGGGGGGAGGTGGGGGGGAAGGAGAAAACAGAAGATGGAAGAGCAATGTCTGGGATTGATTTAGAAAAGAGAAATTGTTTAGGTAGAAACATGACCAAGTTGAAAATACAAAATAAACCCAAATGTCTTCTTCCACTTGACAGTTTGCAATATCTGAAAAGAGGAAGAGAATGGAATAGGTCAGTCTTTTGGGCTGAAGACAGAAAGAACCTTGATTGGAAGAAAGTTTAACAAAAAGGAAATAAAGAATAATTAATAAACATTTAAAGAACAAAAGGGAAAACAAAATTTAAAATGTAGATGGGTTTAAAAGAAAGGACATGAACAGAGTATATAATACTAACTTTGAAACCACTGAATAGTCAAACAACTGCATTCTTTTTTGTACTGATCATGAAAGGAAGAAGTAGGAAGATTACCCCAAATTATTTATTCAGCAAAAGTACATGCAGAATTAAATTTATTGTGTTTTGGTTCTTGTGGAAGTAAGTATATAAGCCATATTATCAGAGCATCTGGAAGAACTTAAGAGAAAATTATCAGAAGGTCTTGTATGGTAATTCCTTGTGTAACTCAGGAGATTTTTGGGAAAGCTGAAAGATGTATAATCCAAAGAAAAATATAGGCTTAAAACTCACTCAGCCAGGACTGGAGTCTTTGAAAATACTTGAGCCATTTTCTGAAAGAATGTTTTGATTTCTGAAGAATTGCATTTTCCTTAATCAAGACTTCATAAAAGAAATTGTTTAGGCTGCTCTTTTCCCTATTTACATGATTTACACTGTTAAACATAGTTCAATAAGAAAAATTACAGTAAACATAGCATCTTTTATGTGGGTACTTAATGTCATCACCTCAATATTTTTATTCTTCATAAATTTAGCAGCAGCATAGCATCTAGATATAGATATCAATCCTTCTTTCAGTTAGATCCAAAGCAGATTCAAATATAATTTTTGTCATAACTCGCTTATCCTTTTTTAATTTTACATGGGAAAAAATGAATAATCATTAGTAATAAGCATCCTACTTCACTGTAAGCTTAGAAATGCATAAATATTCCATGGCAATATGAAATCTCAACTGTGATTATAAAATGTAACAAAGACAGATGTGCAGGATTAGTTCCTCATAAAACTTAATTGATTGTAGTTGAGGTAGTAATTCAATAAGTGTCCTGATTTTATGATTTCCTTTTGCATGAAGACTAAAAGAAAGACACACAATTTGCTATGTATTTTTGATAAAAGTAAATACATTTCAAATCTGGCCTCATTATTGATAGTGTGAGATCAAGCATAGTGGTACAATTTTGTTTGGGTTTTGACAGTGCTGTTACATGAATTATGAGGAAATACAGAATAGTCCTGCTGAGAACAAATAAGTTACTTAGAAAGTTTTTTTAGCACCAAGGGACAGATCAGAATAAATAACCCACATTTTTAGTTCCAGTCTTCAGAAACATTCTCAAACCGAGAATTAAAAGGCAAGTTACCAAACGTTCCTTTCTGCAAGAATTATGAGGAAAACACATATCTCACAAAAACAGCTGCCAATTAATATGTTATCAGGATGATAGTGATTTTCACTAGTTTATTCACAAGATTTCTAGGGTAGTGTCCTGGTTTAGGGACAAATTTGGGAGAAAACCCCCAAATAGGGGATTTCCTCCGGGAAGCAAACCCAAATGGCCCCTCCCTCCAACCGGTCTGGTAAAAAAATTTCTTTGGAAAAAAGTGGAAAAAACTATTTTACTTAACAAACAAAATGCATAAAAGTATAAAGAATTAATAATATGAAACAATAAAACCTCTCGTTCTGGAGTGAGATGGCACATTGAGAAAGTTCTTGTCGTGGGAGTAGCTCGGCTCTCTCTCAGTCTTTTATCAGTCCCAGTCTCTCCAGCACTGCTGGAAAATTCTGAGGTCCAGGCCCCGGTGGGCCGCAGGTGCAAGCCCCGGTGCTTCCCTGGGTTTTTAGTCCAGAGCAGGTTTAAACAGTTCCAAGAAAAAGGAAATAAAAACAGTCCAAGGAACTTCTCTGCCCTAGCTAGCTGAAACTAACTAAAAGCAAAAAAACCCCCCTCTGTCCTGCAGTCTCTCCAAGCTTCCTCCGAACACCCCGTCCGGAGAAGAATGTGGAGGAGTCAGGCAGTTTTCTCAAAACAAACTCTGCACTTCTCCTTGTTCTTAGAACCAGTCTAAAAGACACAGAACTCAATATACAGCACAAACAGAAGAGACGATTGGGGATACAAGCATCATAAAGTTACCCTAGGACAGGTAGGGGAAAAAAAAAAAAAAATAGGTATCAGTCCTCTAATCCTAAAGTAAATCCTAAATAGACAGATTCAAATACTGAATTCCAGGTAGGAAGGTGCTTTTTTCCAGATATTTACGGTACTTTTCAATAGTTAGGTAATCTTCCCAAACAGCTTCTGCTTATTACGTTAGCTGACCGGCCGTGTGCCTAATCAGCCAATGACCATACATGTACTCATTCCTTTGTACACCAAAAGAGAACTTTATGTCTTAAGTTGATCAAACCTTTCCTGTTACAGTATTCAAAGTTCTCAACATAACACCAAGGTTTGTAATGAAAACAGAAAATTATATTTTAAAATATTACCTTTCCGTAGCAAGAGACCTGCAGTTTGTTTTCATGTCTCATATTCTTCATGTCCATCCAGAGAGTAACTCACATTGCCATGCCGGGAATGCACATATCTACAGAAATCTACAAGGCTGCTGATTTGTTCTTTCAAAAGTCATTACTATCCATATCTCTAGATCTGGCTTAGAGTTTTGCTTGAATCATAAATTAATTATAGTATGGAATAGCTTTAAATTAATTTGCTTAATGATAAATATTTAGTGCAACTTTGGACATCTTGGGATATCTTCTTGGGACATCTAAGGCACCTTCATGGACCTGGAAGATGCGATGTAAGATAAAAAGTTACATGAGGATGAGAGCTAGCTGCTCCATGTTTAGAAATATGAAGAGGACATTGAAAGGCAAATTGAAGATAAATGTCTTGAATTTCTTGTCTAAATCCTGCATGTTCAAACACAGCATGGTCCTCTAAACACCACTGGAAGAAATAAGGAAGCTGGAACAAACATCTGTATTGTGAATTTCTTTGTTCCCTTCAGTAATATGCATAAGAGAAATAATCCTGTGCACACTTGTTATAGTTCCTTTGCCTACCCTATTTCATCCCAGAACACTTGATGATTCAGATATAACCCAATTATAAGAGAAATCCAATTATAGGAGAATAAGACTTGGGCTTTGGTTCAAGGACAGGAGAAAAATTACTGACCATTAGCATAACATGAACATGAACACGAACATGAACATTAACAACAGTAATTAATAATTAATAAGTAATACAAATTACTAATTAATAATTACTAATTAATAATTATAGTTAATAATTTGTCAAAAAATTACAGGTTGGGGGTTTTTTTCACCTATAAGGGTTTTTCTGCTCTCCTATTTTAGGAGGTACTGGCCCTTTGACAATGAAAAATGTTTTCAAAAACATTGTTGAGGCTTTTTCCTTGTAGGCAAAAATATCAAAATTTTGTGGGCACAACTATGGGCATCCTGCTGTAGCTGGTTCTGCGTCAGCATGACTGAAGCTAGGCAACCTCCAGACATGACTGCCAGCCTCTCCTATTCTATCAAAGATGTTTCTGTTATAGGAAATTCTCCATTCAATTTGTATTTTCAGGTAGAATTTGTCAAAATTACTTTGATATGACATTTTCTAAAATATTTTTTATCTGTTTTGTTTTGTTTTGTTTTGTTTTGTTTTTGTCAAACCATCATGGGTTGGCACAATTTTGTGTTCTGATTATAGAGAAATGTAAAATGTTTTTCCCTGCCCTGATGGTGGAGTGTGTTGGGGGGGAGGACAAGGACCGATCAGAAAGCTGGCTGGGATACTGGCAGCTAAGCTGACCAATGAGAAATGCCAATGCAACTTTGGAAGGGACATTTAAAACTGATCTGATCCGTCCCTCTCTCACTTCGGAATCAGCCATGAGGTAACATCGTGGATGGCTGGGCCGGGCTTGGGCCGGGCCCTGCTGTCCCTCTCTGGGCGGCCGGGCCAGGCTCAGCCGGGCCTCTGAGGGCCGCTGCCTGCACAGGGAGGGCCCGGGCCGGCTGAGCCCCTTTCCCTTGCTTGCTGGCAGGGAAGAAAAGCAGCTGCAGTTTCAGCAGTGTGGGGCCATGTGCTCAGACTGTGGCAGAAAGGGCCAAAACGTAGCCCAGCTTAATCGCCACAGGAAGCAGAGAAAGAAAACCTGCAGCTCCATAACAACTCCGAGCTGAGCCACCTTGGATGAGACCGAGGGGTGGAAAAAAGGATATCTACCAGCTTCCTCCATCAGCACAGCTTTGTATTTTCTTCAGCTGCTGCAGCCTGGGGTGCACGTGGTCTTTACAGGCCTAAGTGGATATTATCTTTCTCTAACAACACAGAACTTTTAAAGCACAATTCTTCCTTGAGAGAAAGAAGAAAGAAAACCAGAAAGTACATAGAAATAGACACTACAGGAAGTCAGACAGATTGGAAGTAAAAGAACTAATAATATTAGAATAGGGTGGAAGAAGTGGATATTTTTAACCAGATTTTTCTAAGGTAAATTATGGGGAAATTAACTGTTCTTTGCAGCATCTTAAAATCATTGGGTAGAATACTATTCTAATCAAAATTAAGGACTGATATAATTCAGATTTATTTGGGAACTTTAAAGCCCCCCGCTCCTGGGTTAAAAGGAGGTCTCAGCCTTTGAGACAAAGATAATTTTAGACTAGAAGTATTCATAAATTGTACCCAAATACACTTAGACTACAAGAAGTATTCATAAATTGTACCCAAATACACTGAGAAGCTTTGCTGATAAAACATCACAGTCTGCAGTAGCAAATGTCTTCATAAACGATCTTAGAAAGACTCTTCTCCTAGAGTAATGAATAGTTATGTCTAAATAGTGAAACTGACAGAAAAATCCTAAGTTGTGTCTTTCTATGTTGTTCAATAAGAAAGTTAATTGTAAGAGGAAAGAAGTGTATTTTAAAGTGTCATTCTGTTTTAGTTTAAGTTTTTTTCCTTTTCTCAATTTTTTTTCTTTCATTCTTTTAGTGTATGTTAATAAAACTTCTCTTTTTTTGTTCATTTTTAAGCTTAAGCCTGTTTTGTTTTTTTTCTCCTAAACTCTCCCTCCCACAAAAAGAGAACAAATACTAAAACCCCTGCATTAATTGGCGTTTCCGCTTGGTTTTATTAAATTTAAACCATTACGCAAGGCAATATGGAAATAACCTAACACAGAATGCTCATAAGAGATTTATGATTAAGAATCAGAGATCAAGACAGCAAAGGGAACTTTGTGGCTGGTGTTTAGTGCAGGTTGCCTGATAAAGGGTACTGTATTGACAAAGCCTTCCTGCTACAGCAACAAGAGGCATCACTCTCTCGGGCTCTTGTCCTGCAGGAGGACTTCAACCACCCCAACACCTGCTGGAAAAGTACCACAGAGAGCTGCAGGTGGTCCAGAAGACACCTGGAGTGCATGGACTAAAGCATCTTGAGCCAATTTATAGTCAGCCCATAGAGAATAAATAACCTGCAGTCCTGTGGGAATTGGGCCAGGCAATAACTAAAGAGAAGGCCCTGAATTTTAGGGAGGTGAATGCCAACCTGTTCAAAGAGTTAGTCCAGAGAACCCTCTCGAAAACTCTCCTCAGGAGCAAGGAAGCAAGAACAGAGCTGGCAGGACTTTACGACATTTTCCATAGAGCTCAAAAACTCTCCATTCATATGTGTAAGGAATCAGGAAGGGAATGAGAGAGAATGGCATAGCTGAGTTGAGACCTGCTAATAAAACTAAGAGGAAAGAAGGAAATGCAAAGACTACAAAGTGAAAGGAGGGACAACTATCCTGGGGAGAGCATAGGGACATTACCCAGCTATGTAGGGTTGGGGGTCAGAAAGGCCAAGGCATATCTGGAGCTGAACTTGGCAAGGGATGTAAGGAATAAAAAAACCCACTTCTACTGGTATATCAGCTTGGATAACAAACAAGAAAAAGGCTGAGGTACTCAACAACCTTTTTGCATTAGTCTTCACTGTCAATTTTCTTTCTTAATCTCTTGTATAGATTAACCTCAAGGCAGGAACTGGTGGGAGATCAAGTTGATGACAATCTGAGGAGCTTGAACACACATGAGTCTATGGGACCTGACAGAGTGCATTGCATAGCCATAGAATCATAGAATGGTTTGAGTTCATTCCCTAGACCAGGTTGCTCAAAGCACCAGGCAGCCTGGCCTTGTCTGCTTGTCTTAGTTTAGGCTTGGATTCTTTTGTTTATAAGTGGCACAGGCAGTGCTCCAGGTGAGCAAATCCCCATCTCTCATCGCACCTCTCCTGGTATGTAGCCCCGAGGGAAATTATGGAAGTTGTTGCCAAACCATTTTCCATGAAATTTGAAAATTTCTGGCAGTCATGTGAAATGCACAGTGACTGGGAAAAGGAAAAGATAGTGTCTATTTTTAAAATGTGAAGAAAGGAGGACCCTGGGAATTGCTGACTTGTCAGCCCCACCTCTCTGTCTGGGAATATCATAGGACAGATCCTCCTAGAAGCCATGCTAAGGTACACAAAAGAAAGAGAGTTAATTTGAGACAGCCAACACACCTACACCAAGGGCAAGTCCTGTTCCATCAACCTAATGGCCTCCTATGGGGGAATGACTGCATCAGAGACAAAGCAAGAGCTATCTAGTTTCATATAGCAGTATATAGTAATTTAAGTTAGCCTGACAATTCAGCTGAATCTGAAATAACTAGAACAGTGGTAGTTATAGCTGTAACTCTTGTGTTGACACAAGATTAGTATGCTGTTATTGGAAAAGAAACCTAAGCTTCAATACAAGGGTGTGGCGGTGCAAGAATTGTTTTATTAAGTTTTTATAAGAAGTTTTATGTTATAGTTCAGTTCACTGTACCCCCAGTTTTGTAACAGCCCATCCCCTTTTGAGTTTTCTGTTTAACAAGGTGTTTTATGTCAATCATCCCACCCCCCACCTATCATTGACAATCCCCTCTCCCCCCGGCTCTGGGGCATCTTGTCTATCACTTCGGAACCCCTCCCCAGATTGGGAAGTTCCAGAGGGAGAGCATCGAGTGATAGGTCGCCCCGGGGGAAATTCCTTTTCTCTTGGTATCAGTGGTCAGAGGCTTGGAGGTAGACACCCCTTGTTGCCCCCTGAATCCCCTGATTTGTTATCCTGTTGTAACCTCCCCTGAACCCTCCCCCGCTTATAAGGTGAGAGAGGAAGATTCAAACTCTCTCTGGCCTGCAGTCTGGATGAGTTGCGGACCTCCCGCAGCTCGGCCTGAAATAAAACCATCTTTTAACCTGCTCAGCCAAGAACCATCCTTTTCCTACTGCTGCTGTTGTCACGACACTATTTGGTCCAGCTGGTGCTGAGAAGCCGAGCTCAGCAGGTAAAGGTATCCTGCTTGCATACCCGGACTGAAAACGTCCTGGCCACTGTGCAGATCTGAGCCAGCCAGGGGCCCACTTCTGCCCAGTGCAGAAAAGCACAGCTACACAAGGGTTTTCGGTTTTGTTTGTTTGTTTGTTTTGGAGAAAACTTGATGAAAGAGAATTATCAGATTTGCAAAAATAAAATAAAGTATTTGTCTCCAAAGTTTCATTCACATTCATAGATCTATTTTCAGTTCATTTCTGAATGACTTCTTCTAAGATTTTAACTTTTTTTGAAAGAGGCCATTGGGAGATTCCCAAATGAGGTAAACAGGGGTTTGAATTTTTTTTTTTTTTTAATTGATACAAGGAATTGTTGCTACAATATTAGCTCGCATTTTCAGTTTAGACTCCTGTTTTCTTATTCCAAATGTTACCTTTGTCAACTACTGGCCAGCAGACCACTCTTTCTTAAGTAATAGTGTAATGCACAAATAGTGCAAAACACCTGCAATTGCACTTCATATTTAAAGTACCAGTAACTGATTGAGACTAGATTTTTCTGGAGGAGATTTCAGAGAAGTAATTTTGTATCTCCCAGTTTTGTACACAACTAGCTATAGTAGTTCACTTTATGTCTATAGAATTTCCTGAAATGCAGTATATGATACATTTTTCAAGAGATACACTTGTATCAGTTTAACTTATGCCCAAAGAAAAACTCTTTGTTGAGAAGAAAAGTAAAGAATTGTTCATGGAGAGAAATTAGGCAAACATGAATTTTGGCTTTTTATTTGCAAACTGACATTCTGAATGGTTTTTTTTGGTTGGTGTTTTTGGTTTGTTTGGGGTTTTTTTGGTGTTTTTTTTTTTTTTTTGGCGAGTGGGTTTTTTTTGGGGGGGGGGGTCATGAAAAAGATCAGTTGGCAAAATTGCTATGATTTATGTAATTTAAGGGCCTGGATTTTTGAAAAATTGAGAGAAATATCCCTATACTTTAAGTTTTGTTTAAAAGGACATGTAAATACCAGATTCTGGAATTGTTATACAAAAAACTATCTTTCCCCTGTTTATTGGAAATTGAGGCTCACATACAGCCTTTATATTTAAATCACAAAGTAGTCATCTGAGGGTACCTTTTTTTTTTGCATCAAAAACCTTTGGCATAAAAATTGCATAATCTTCTTTAAAACCTTTAAAAATTTTTGTCACTTTGATGTTTTCAGGAATGAGTATTGAAATGCAATATTTAAGAGAGATTTAAACTTAATCCTTTCTCATATGCCATTAAAAAAAAAAAAAAAAAAACAATTAAACAATTAGCAGGTAACTATTGAGGTGAAAGGTTTCAAAAAATTACAGTAAATCTTCCCCAAGAGAGACAAATAAGATGCAATTATCCTTAATGATATTCAAAACCCAAACCTGCAGCTTAACATAAATATTTAAAACTGAGTCTGTAGTATCAAGAGGGAAAAAAAAAAAAAAAAAAAAAAAAAAAAAAAAAAAAAAAAAAAAAGAAAAAAAAAATCTATCAAAGGAAACCCTTTAAAATATTTTTTTTATGACATATAAATATATCTGTTAATGACTTCTGACCACCTTCTAGAGGTTAATCCTTCTAGCAGCATATACAGGAAGCTAACTTAGTTTTTGAATATGGATGCATATGATAATCAGACATAATTTTCTTATTAAAAAGTAAAAGAAAACATATTAGCTTAAAATATTTATTGATAAAAATAGTAATATTAGGAATTATTATTTCTTAACTTCTAATCTTATTGGGAGATAATAGAAAATATAAAAATCTGAAGTCGTGTACACATGTGAAATATGAAATTATGAAATAAATTAAAAGAGATTAAGACTTTTGAGCTATTAATTGTTGAAGAGAGGCTTTGTTTCCAAAGCTATCCTTTCAATGAGTACCTGCCAAATATTTTGAGACTGATACTGATTTTCTTGTAAAAAAAGAGAAGGCCAGAGGAAGAAGCTACATTCTGAATTTAGAATAACTTGGGAATTGCACACTTCATTTGTTTGTAAGGAGAATGTGTAGGAGAATGTGTTTTGGTGGGGTTTTTTTGTTTGTTTGTTTGGTTGGTTGGTTGGTTTTTTACCTCTGCTATAACCTATAATGAAGTGAAAATTATCTCAGAGGCATTTGGTACTGAGTAGAAAGTGTGAACATAGCAATAAAGCTACTAGCCAAATTCTAATTAAGAAATTAAAATTCTAACTTTGATTTAGAATTGCAGTAAACTAGGATTAAGGAAATGTTCTCTTAAACATTTTTCTACAGTGTTCAGTAAATACAGAAGCTTGACTCCCTTTCCTCTAGTTTTTAATTATATGCAGAAATTCATTTGCTATTTTTTTTTTTTAGACTAAATGTTGATACCCTACACATATAGATGTGACTTCATACTACCTGCTGCAAAGATCATAATGTTATACATGTATTTGATACCCACTGACATATGCTTCATAAATTTTCAAAGATGATTTCTCAGGAAGTTTCCTAAATAGGCTGCAGCAACAGTAAATTACACACAGATCTTGCTTGTTTCACAAGAATTTCAGCTATGGTTTTGTCTCCCATTCTCCTCTTCAGTTCTTCCTGAAAGCCATCTGAAAGAGGGCAACAGACTTACAGAGAATGAGGAGGTGGAAGTTCAGATAAATGTCCCACTTAGATTACTAATTCTTTAATAAAATTGAGAACTCTATAATACAGGATAAATCCCCTTTTTTCTTTTTTTTTTTTTTTTTTTTTTTTTAAAGACAGACCAAAGTGTGCCTTGACTGAATCCTAAGATTAAAATTAGAGGGCAGAAAAATGGCTGAAGGTATCATGACCACTACAAAAATATATTTCTAAATTAATCAGTGGTATTTATTTTCTCCTTAAACAAACAAACACCTTCAATATCTTCAGCATGGATTGTATTTCTGAGCACATACAAGCACATACTCATGACAGTCAAGACCAATCAGTCTTGATCACTCCTAAATATCAGAGATCAATTTGCAAACACCTCCTCATAGCTGCTTTCTACAAATGTACTCACACACTCCTTTTTCTGTGTTGCTTTTCTTGATTCAAATTAATGTTTCTCACAACATTTTTGAAATATTTTGGTAAGCAAGTACCATTATATAATTCAATGTATATAATTCATTCTTCACAGGGCTTTTTTAGACATACTGTGAGGTAAAGTCCCTCCTTTACTTCAGACACTTCAGGATTAAAAAACCTCCTTCAATCTTTCACTGTCACTCATGTAGTTGAAAAAAAAAGATTTCTGTGAGCTAAATGTTCATTTTACAAAACAGTTGGAAAGATTCAAGCCTATCCTATCACTTAGGCAACTAATTACACCATTATATACTGCAATTACAATTAAAGATTTTCAGATGATGAAAAGCATATTCACTGCATCCTTGTTATTGCATATTTCCTTGCCAACACTCTAGAGTGTCATGATTTTTATAAAACAAAAACAACTCAAGAAGCTGTATTTTTCTCAGTAACAGCAACTGATTAGAGATGACACTCCAGCTCCTTTTCCCCTTTATATATCAACCATGTTATCTGAAAGAGAAGCATCTATCCTTTTTTACTGAAGGTACCATGTTTAAATTTGTCTTTGCAAAAATGTTTTGTCCAGCATTAAAAACAACACTACACATATTGTTCAGGTCAGCAACTTTTAGTACTCAGATTAGGCTGCTTTCTTGGATTTAAGCCAATTCACTTCTATAAAATTAAATAATGGCACAAATAAATTGTCAACATCACCCCTACACTGAAAGCCACATCATGCAAAAAATCAGGCAATGATCTCATACGTTAAAAAATACAATTTTTTTCTATAATGATAAAGGTAAAAAAAAAATCAATTCCAGTTTAACAGGTAGGAAAGTATATTACATTCCTCCCACGTGTGTATCAATCAATTTGATAAGTACTATGGACAAGTGTTTGGAGTCCTAGCAAAAGAAAAACTACAACAGTCAAAATAAGGAAATAACTGTTTACTGCCATTAGAAGTTGGTCCTGTTTCTCTATCAATATTTTGTAAGTTGTGTATTTGCAAAAAGATCTCTGTAAGTAATATACTACTTTTCACACATTTTAAAAATGCCAGATCTTCCCTTATTATTCATAAAATTGCACAGAGGAAAAAAACCTATGTTACTTTGTAGGGTGTGACATTGTTAGTTATAAAATTAGAAATAGTTTCAGAAGAGAGAAACTGTAAACTTGGATGTCTGATGCTTAACTTTATTATTATTAGAAAAAGAATTCATCCTTAAGAGACATTAATCTAATTCCTCTAATATTCCAGCAATAACTCCTTCAGATAAAAAAATATCTATGTGCAAGAGGTTTTTCTCCGACACGATCATTCTTGAGTTCTGGTTTCACAGTGGTTTCCATAGCAACATAGAGATGTTTTTATAAACACTACATCATTGCTTCTGCTATTACTAGAAGCAGCAGAGATGTGAATCCATACCTGTTTCTAAAAGAAAGATAGCATAAAGGGAAAGATTATATAAACCCTCAATATTCATACTGAGTTATTCTATCTGGCTTGTTATTGTCCTGATGTCAATTTTTAAAAAATTGATAATTAACAGATTATAGCTCAGTCCAGGAAAAATTCTGTTGAGCTGATAGCAGGAGAAATAGCTCTCTTTTACATCATTTGAATATGGATATGAAACCAAGCTTCAGTTGTTAAAAATTACATAAAACTACAGTGTCAGATACATCACTGAGAGTAAATAACACATTTGTCACTCAAGAGGGTGAAAGCACAGCTGTTGCAGGAATAAAAATGAAAATTTTTTTTTTTTTTTTTTTTTTTTTTTTTTTAACCAGGACGACTTTCTTTGGTTACTTTACATGCTTTATCTTTGGTTATGACTGAACATCTCTGATGTGCTATTTTTTTTATTCCCTTTAGTTCCACTCAGACTGGAGGAGTTGTGCCACCTCTTCACTACGCTTGAGTTATGTGTTATTCATAGACTGTGTGTTAACAACTTTACAGTTTTAAATTGAACATGTTTACTAGAAGGTAAAGAACTTTGTACAGTACACATTCTGATAGTAGTCATAAGGCAGTCTTTTGAAAATTTGACTCCTTTGAAGTCTTTTGACCTTGTTGGTTTTGTTTTGTTGGGTTTTTTATTATTATTTCAAATATAGGATCCTATAATTAATTTATTTCTTCAGTAAGGACTGCCTTATATGCAAACTAATGAACGTGTGTGCTGCCAAGACAGTATCGAAATCTTACTACGTTGAAAACTTAGTCCATATTCTGTGGGATAAGTTTTCAAATATATTTTGCAGTCCAAGTTTTACAATATGGTGAGCTTAGACCATTATGAAATTTTATTATTTAGCAAGAAGACATCACTTACAATGTATGACAATAGAATTAGAAGATTTTTTTAAAACAGTCATCAAGCACAATACTACTACTACTACTAAAAAAATTATATTCTTTCAGTAGAGACTAATTACTGTCACTTTTACATAACAGCTCAGTTATTTGATCATTGGCCTGTGATATAAGACCCTTTTTTTTCAAAATAGTCTTGAAAGAGAAGTCCCAGATTCCAAATACAGCTCTAATGTCAAGCGGAAGCATTCTTTTATGGAAAGAATGCTTCTGCACAAAGATTCCCAAGAAAACAAACACATCAACTGATTGAAAATCCCTGGGGTTCAGAATAAAATGAAAGCCATCATGTTAAGTCAGTTTCAGTTTCTTCTCTAAATATTTTTCATAGATCTTATCTAGTCACTAGCTATAGAGATGGAAGGAATTTTTGAACTCACATTTTGTCCTCAAAAGTTTTAATTATTGCTATATAATAAAGTGTGACCTATGCTTATTTCCCAAGAAAATTTTTAACTCCTTCATTCCTATTCATTAATAAGCAAGATGTGTTAGAGATGTAGTCTCATATGAGAAACTACCAGACAAGAGATTTCCTGTGAAACTTCAAATATTGCACTAAATGAAAACTTTTGCAACCCAAGTTTTTATTATTTCCTTATGCCTATAATGACTCATGCAACTCAATTCTCAGCATATTTTTAGTTCCCTATGTTGCTTCTTTACCTTTGTTCTTCTCTTCAAGACAAGATCAAGTCACAAGGAAGAGGAATAAAGAGGCCTCTTGTATTTGGAAATCAGGAATACATTTAGATGTCTGGCATAAGAAAGAAAAGGAGGGAGAAATTAATTTGGAAACAATCAGAAGATAAATTGTTATCCAGAATTTTGTGGGAAGGACAAGGGAAAAGTGAGGCTGGGAAAAGGACAAGTCATGCAGATAGCATTCACACCAGAATCTTACATTTATTATGTTAAAATTGTTGTTTTCTACAGGGCTGTGATTTCTTCAGTATTACTATGTGACCTGTGCAATCCTAAACATGATATGAAACAAATGGCAGAATTTTGATGGAATCAGTTGACAACAGTGTTCAGAACAAAAAATGCAATTTACACTATTTGCAGAACTTGATACTCTACACAAAGTTAATACAACATTTGAGTGCAAGTATTATTTTCAGTTCTTTTCACAGAAAATCTGAACTGGCAGAGAAAGTTTCCACCAAAACTTAATTGCGGGCCAGATGGCAAGTTTGCACTTTTTCTAGAAACCTAAAATCAGAAATACTGTCGCTGAACTAATTCCTTAGTATGAATACTGATAAGAAAGAAATTTTTACAAGTAGTATTTCGTCCATTCATTTCCCAAAATGCTAATATGGAAGAGAGCATCTGCATTCATGAACCACACAAAGTGGCACTCCAAAGAGCAGTAAGACATTCATAAAACCAAGAATTTGTTGGGTTTGTTCTCTGAAGTAGACCGCTCCAGGTTGATTGAAATCTCTTAATGGACTCCCATTCTTCCATTAATACAGCTACCCACAGAAGAAAAGTGTATTAAAGTACTTAAGGTGCTTCACACTGCAAAATTAGCCACAGTCTGCCAGTTTCTGTTAAGTGCCTCTGCAGCACCTGTTGTTCTTGAAATTGGCAACAGCTAAGTTGATCCAAATTTATGTGCAGGGTGTGGCAGAGAGTGTCATACTTCATTTAGTCTGAGCAGAAAGGTGTGGAAAAACAGCCTATTTTTTATGTTTAAGATAATTATTCTATGAAAGGAAATATTATGTGCCGTTTAGCTAGGCAAGAAGACAAAATAAGTTGTTGCAGTGATTTTGTGGTATGAAAGATATTTTAAGTATGACTGTTATTGAATAAAGTGCATGCATGAGTAGCTTATGTAGCAAATATTTTTCAGATGTTCCTGCAGAACTTTTGAATTGTATTGTAAAGAGTACCTTTGCATGTGGAATTTGCTGTAATATTTTTGCGGTTTAGGAATGGTATTGTCTGATTTAGAAGTCTCACCAAAACCACATTGCTGCTCATGCCCTCCTCGGGCTCCTTATGGAAGGAAAAAAGGCAAAGATCACGGGTTGAGATAAGAACAATTTAGTGAAAATAGCAATTAGATAAGAGGACAAACAATACAGCAACAATATTAATAACCAAAAGGATAAGACAAAAAAACACTTGACACATAAAGGCCATAATTATAAACAAATGCTGATTGTTTCTACCACATTTTTTCAACCCAAAAGAACCCCTCCTCAGAAAAGACAGAGCCCCTTTTCACCACTCCTTTCAGTGAGGTGAGGTGATATTAAATAATATAAGGTTCTTGGCCACAGCCCCTGCCTGGGCTACTTGAAAAAAATTAACCCTGTACTGGCCAGAACTGGAAACATTATTCATCCCTTATTCTAAACCATCTACTTTATGCCTAGACCCTCCACCTTCCAAATGTATACATATGTATAGATAGATAGAGATGACAGAGATAGAGAGAGAAAGAGAGAGAGAGAGAGAGAGAGATGATATAGATATAGATATAGATATAGATAGATTTAGATATAGATATAGATTAGATATAGATAGATATAGATATAGATATAGATATAGATATAGATATAGATATAGATATAGATATAGATATAATGATATAGAGATAGATAGATATAGAGATAGATAGATAGATAGATAGATAGATAGATAGATAGATAGATAGATATGGATAAACACAGGTATCATTTCCATAGTCAGTGGCCATCCCCTCAAGAAGTCTATTGAAATCATTAAATTCATGACTGGGTTCCATTCATCTTAGATGTCTTCTAAGGTTTGCTGCTGGGTGGTTGAGAGCTGCATCAGGGAGCTCTCCTTCCAGGTGTACCTGAAGCAGTCCATCCTCATTGTCCATGGTAGTTATGGCATGCAGTGACAGTGTAATTCAGTAACAAATAACATACAATTCAATTTTGCAGACTGTTCTCACACAAAAATCAAATACCATTGAGGCAGGTGCTTTGTTTCCCCATTCCTCTGCATTATCCACAAAGTGCACTCAGGTGCTTGAGCGAAGAGAATCCCACAGATGGGTTTGCCTTTGCTTAAGGCAGGACTAATCCAACTGTGTTCCCTAAAACATTACTCATATGTACCACAGGGACTTTATCCCCTTCTACAATATATGGAGGTTTTGATTAGGGGCCAGCTTGACAAGTAGAGCCTATAGTGTTAACTAGCCAGGTGGCCTTAGCTAAATTAAATCCAATGTTTGAAGATCTCGCTGCCCATTGCTTTCAATGTGGTTGAACTATCCACTGATACGGAAAGAGTTTCACTTTTCACTTTCTGTCAGTCGATTAAATGGCGGGCACTCCTCAATATGTGCCTTCAACTTTCTCCTCCTCCTTGAAGATAGTCTGAAATTTTCACCTTTGGGACAGTTCATGATGAATTACAAGAACTTGCTACTCCATGTAGCATCAGTGTTGTGATGCGTGCAAGGGATTTTCACTTTGAACATCCAGCCTAGCACCTAGAGTCAGAGTGCCAGAAGAAGCTCTGCTTCAGTACCAATCATCCCTGAAGCAGCTCAAACTCCTTCGCAAGCTGACAACATTTCTTTTCCAGTTAGGATGCAGTAAGCCAGAGATCCTTTGTTGTCCCCACTCCAGATCCTCAGGGGCCACTCTCAAGTCTTCCTAGGTACTTTTTCCTTAGAAACTCCTGAGACTCCAGGGAACTCTCAAGACTGGCTGCTGTGTAGAGTACATTTTTCACATATTTTCCTCTCTTGACTGGCCTACAAGCTACTGCACGGACAATCTCCTATTTAATTTGTTCAAAATTTTGATGTTGTTCAGGACTCCACATGAAACTGCTCTTCTTCTGTGTCACATAATAGAGTGGGCTCACAGTCTGACTGTAATCTGGAACATGCATCCTCTCAAATCCTATAGTGCCTAGGAAAGCCTGAGTTTCCTTCTTGATGGCTGGGAGAGACATAGCTGCTGTTTTGTTGAACACATCCATTGGAGTCTGGCAATACCCATCCTGCTATTTTACTCTTAAAACGTGAGTTTCCTGGGCAGGTCCCTTAAACTTACTTAGTTTTGTGGCAAAACTGGCCTTCAGGAGGATTTAGATTATCTTCTCCCCTTTCTCACAACCTTCCACTGTCATGGTCCCCCATACAATGTCATCAATATACTGTGCAAGTGTTCTGAAACCTCACCCTTCTTTGGTGCAGTCTAGATCAGTTATGGAAAAGAGTGGGGTTGTATTTCCATTGTATGGCTTTTCAGTAAAATTTTAATACGGCAAAATCAAGCTACCATGTTGTCATTACTTATATCCAGAGTTGTTGTCTAAGTTAATTTAAGAATATGTAATACACGTAGCTGAAATGAGACAGTCTTCTAGAAGTGAAACCTGTTTAATGACACACTAATAGAAGAGAAATACTGAAATTCTGTGAGACACAAATCCAGAGCCTTAATTCTTGTATAGTTATAGTGCCACATGTTCCATCCCTCTATTTTTGTTATTTGATAAGAGAGTGGAGCAGGCATATGGAGAGAAAATAAGAAGAGACCATGAGACTGTTGTTGCTTTTGAGGTGGGAATGATATCAAGCTTTTACCATACATTTCACCCAGAAGGACTCATCAAGGGACAAGAAAAGTGAATAAATTTTGGAATCCCTTTAAGCAGATATGTGTTGCCATGAAGTCGGAATTTTTCCAAGAGTAAAAAGTCAGTCTGAAGTCTGACCCCTTGCACTCCTCTGTAATAAAATCACTGTTGTCCTTCCTGAAAATGCTTTTTTGGTGCCTGTTTCAGTACCTCCTTTCTTCTTTTCAGCCTCTTACCTTTCTTAGACTGAATACTGTCCTAGTATTACATCATAGCTTAAGCAAAAAGGAATAAAAGTTCAACATAGTACCCAAGTCTAGTAAAATTAATTCAAAGAAAAATGTGTTTCAAAATTAATTTCAATTTTGTTTCAAAACTGGAACTCTTGTGTAAGTCTGTGGCATTTTGAACTCATGAGCATAAGAAATTTGTGGGGAAGTCTCTCAAATAAAGTCTTGGGTGCTCAAAGTCACCAGAGTGGCTGAGTTTGAGTGGTGGGTATTGCCTCCCTTGTGCTCTTGCACAACTCTTTCTATTTGCCTTTGCTGTGACATTAGTCCTGAATTGGCTTGAAGAGTAAATAGGGTAGCTAAGAAAGGGTCACTGCAGAGGGAATGTAGAAAGCAAAGCCCTTAGGGAGACCTAAGCACAGCCAGAGGTTGGAGATGGATGTATACAGGAGTATGTGCAGTTGTGTGTCTGTCTGTCTGTCTCTAACGGGTGTCAAATTTTATTAATTGCTTCTGGAGGGCATGTAAGCAGAAAATGTTTGGGAAAGTATAAATGGGGAAAGTATTGTAGCAAAAAAATTACTTTATCATCAAGTTTTGGGGGTTTTTTAGTTATTTGTAGATATAGCATGGAATATTGAGCTCACTGAAACGAGCCTCCAACCACTATGGCTGAATTGGAATTGCATGACTGTATCTTTCTGATTGAATCCAATCCTTTGACAAGTCTAGTTGTGGATTTTAGTATGTAATTGAAGTATAGGCTTTAACCCCAGCTGCTTTCATCCTGTCTTTGCACTGAAAGCCACGTAATTTGCTAACATATAAAATACTTACAAGCAGTGACTATTTCGAAAAATTTATTGTTTGATTTTTTGTTTTATTTGGTTTTGTTTGTTTGTTTGGGTTGATTGGTGGGTTGGCTGGTTTGAGGGGTTTTTGCTAATGAGGAAAGTAAATTATTGTAAAATTTTATTAAATCAATGAAATATTTAATTCAGAAACTAACCCCACCAGAGTTTTTCAGTAGAATTTTCATCATAATACTTGCCATCTTCTCTATCAGCTTTGGAAAAAAAAAAAAAAAATCCATGTATCTAGGAGCCCTCTGACTCCTTGGGATTATTATTCTGGTTGATTAAACAATCCTCTATGGAGCTTGACTTAAATCAACTAAAATACATACCTTTTCCCCCTTAGCTGTCTACCCTTTCCCAAACCATCTGCCCTTAGACCGGAATAAAATAAATGTGACTGTTGAGAGCTCAATCTACAGCTTGCACCCTGAGACAGAAACCACCCAAGTTACTAATAATGAAGCAAAATAAAGAAGCCAAAGACCTCTCCTTTAAGGTAGTGTTTGAAAAAGAGAAAAGGAAGATAGAATATTCAGAGAAAGCACAATGTTACATATGAAAAAAAGACATTAGTTTAGAATAAAAAAAGTTGTATCTGAAATAAGTAAAAAATTTTTTGTATCAAAAATGAAAGCAGACTTTTTGACATTAAGTATTTTAATTTAAAACATCACAATACTATATAATTGCCAAATATAAGTTTGATGGGTTTCTTTAATCATTTGCCCTGACTCTTCATATTTTTCAGTTGTTAAAAGTATCTGTCCACCTGGAAAAAGTCCTATATCTACACCACCAAAACTGAACCCTCACTTCGTCTGAAATACAGTAAGATTCAAAACTGTGTGGCCCAAACAGGTTTTTTTTGACCAGAGGCAATCACATCTTTTAGCTTCGTGGCAGGGTGTATGATAACATGTTAAAACACTTAGCTTCAAAAATGTTATTTTGGTGACAGATAGCATGGTAGTTATTTTTCCTGAAGATCTTGAGCATCTCAAGGCAAATCAAGTGGTTTTTGATAGTAACTTTCTTCAAGAGTTACCACCTCTTATAGAGTGTAAACATTCAAGACTTCTGAAAGTGTGCTTCAGAAAACACTATCAGTTCTGCACAGATACTTTGCAGGGTAACCTGTGGTATGTCATTAGTTCCTCACCACAGAAGACCATGAATTACAGGGGAAAAAAAAAAAAAAAAAAGGATTTAAAAATAATTTTTGGTGAAGTCATACACAAAAGAGCTGTGAGGGGCCATTGGAAACCAAAACGTACATGTTCTACTAATTTTCTGTAGATTTCCTCTAGCCTAGATTCCTGTCTTTTTCATCACATTTTCTCTTTTGGGAGTTCCAGTAAATATAAAAATGAATAAGACAGTGTACCTGTCCCTACACTGGCAATGTGTCAATACTTTTCTAAAGAATCACAAGATGGTTGAGGGTGAAAGGGACTTCGGAAGATCATCTTGTACCATCACCTTGTTCAGCCAGGTTCAGTTAGGGCAGATGACTTCTGAGTATCTCCGAGGATGAAGATTGTGAGGAATATGCCATTTTCAGGAGAAAGAGAGACCATACTATAAAAAAGTAGAGTTTAAATCATTTTACCTCAAACTCTTCAAAACCTAAAAAGTAGTTCTATTAAAACTTTTAATATTCTGTCTACTAAAATAAATATGTGTACATCATAATGATCAAAGTCAGACAAAATTATAATATTTAATCTGATTGTATATTATAATTGCATCTATGATGATTGAAACACAGAGTACTGCTTTTTGAATCTCTTTTAGAACATATAGTAGCGTATACAAAGAGAGGAAAAAGACCTCCCCTTCAGTTTTTTTTTTTTTCAAAGATCCACCTGATGGCACACCATGGTCATGCTATACTCTTTAGTGGGATTTCATTAATATTATTTTATTCCCAGAAAATAATGGGCAAACAATAAATCAAAACTTTGAAAATATTTCTATTTTTAACTTGATTCTAACATAATTATTTCTTCATAAGCAAACAAAGTTTGCTTAATAAAAGAAAAAATTGATGTGGGTAAGACCTTTATATTTCTATAGTCTTTCTAAAAACTGATCCAGATGAGGTTTGTAGAGATATATGCAGAATGCAATATTTTATCTAGAGAGACATGCTTTAAAATTATTATTCCATTTTGTGGTATATATATATATATATCTTCTTGTGACAAAATATAAAGAACAGAAAATGAACATATTTATCTTGTCAGAAAGTAGCTCTGAATGATAGATTTAATGAGAACTAAACGGGTGAAATTAAACTTGACACAACAGACCTAACAGTAATAATTCAAAGATTTCAAGCTCTGCTCCAGCACCCTCTATCTCCTCCTCCTACAGTGTCATACAGGATTTTGCTTATAGCATTGCTTCATGCAAGTAAAATTGTGAGTTCAAGAAACTCATCTAAAAGGCCTTTGAAACCTCATTTTAGTGATGCCCTCAAGAGAAACATAGTGTTTTTTAAAAACATTACTATCCAGAAAACTCTGGGCTATACAAACAACATTTCCATCATGTCATGACAGGCTACCGTGAGCTGTCAATAGTGTCTGGTATATAAAAAATTACATCACTTCTAAGACACACTTCACTTTACACTTAAATTCTATTAAAAGTATAGTGTATCATGCACTTTACTCTTGGCTGTCTGTTTTTTGTAAGCAGACAGGCATACAGAATTCTGTACATTTCACATTTCTAGTGACTCCAGTATTAATCCAGATGAATTTTTAAACATAAACAAAACAGAATTCTTATTTGGACAATATAAGCATATTTTTCTGCTGGGATGTCCACTTCTCTGTTAACCCAGCTGTTTGGCAAGTGAAAGCAGGTGAAAACCTTACTCATCCCCTAAATATCTGTAATAATTTTTTTTTGTTCTCTTGGGGATTATGCAAGAATATAGAATTCCACAGTTTTATAAAACTACAGCATTTTATATTTCCAAGTGAAAAAAAATTATTCTTGTTGAAGTTACCTGACGAGTGTTTGTGCTCTTGTCACCAAAAACCAGGAAATAAACTCTCCATCCAACTTACTAGGCTGGAATGCTGACATTACTTTATTAGCAGCACTGGATGCTTGGAGATTCCTCCTCAAAGCATGAATGTCCAGTAAATCTTTTCGCATTGAGACTATCTGAAATATGCTGTAACATTGCAATTTACTTCTCTTATTGTTCTTTGTTGTGACACGCAATCCTGTTTTCAAAACTAAGATACCTACTAACAGATATTAATAACTGATATTAATAAATAAGGAAGAATTAGGGATCTAGGGATCTGTGGCTACATTATTCTCTGACACTTGTCCTAAGCACTGTACAAAACTAAGCATTAACTATGAATATAACCATAAATTGCTGTGGTAAAGCTTAAAAAATATTCCAAGATCTTCCCCCACTTCCTCCTAAAGAAATATAACTTGCTTGGTAACAATCTCACAGCTCCTGGGATCTAGCTAAGAACTGTGAATTTATTCAGTAGTACATATTGAAAATACATCTCTCTCCCTCACAATGTTTAAAACCAGTACTGGTGAAAAGACTTTCAAAGAGCTGAAAATGAGCCTGTTATCTCTTAGATGTAAAAGGATAACTTCATAATATTCAATCAATTATGTCAGCTGTCTGCATTGATATGATTTGTGGGGGTTCATAAAAGCCAGGATAATCAAATTAACACTACTTTAGATTGCCAAGTGGTTGTAATTTTACAAACTTTTTTCTTAACCTTGAAACCTTCTTATTGACTGACAATTATTACATTTCTACTGACAATTATTACACTTCTCAGTGACTGCCATTTAGTGACTGCCATCAGGTGCTAATTTTCAGTTATGTTTGGCCTAGAGAAGATTTGAACCCAAGACCCATTAATGAAAGTGTCTGCATTTCATTCTGCTCTCCAGTCTTCTTCTGATGCTACTGATCCCTAAAACGCAAATAAAAAGTTACTGGAATGTATTCAGTGTCACATACACCATTACTCATAGTCTTTTTAAAATGCTTATCTGAAGAAATAATTGCACAGTTGTTATTTAATATTAGGTGTATGAAGCAATTCTTCGTATCAGTATGAGTGGGTAATATAGTGCTTATTTATATCCAAGTTTTAACAGGAGGAAGAATTACTTTTTTCAGTTCATAGAACGTCAGTTTGGAGGGTACATAGCAAAAAATTTCTAATCTGTTCAAGTAATGCTGCAAGTGACCAATTCAAATAGTTGTTTCATTTAATTTTATATCTTCTTACTTCTAGTGCTTCCATCCTGGTCAGGATTTCAGTTTCTGCACTGAAATTGAATTCTGTGAGAAAATTGAAAGAGGCTGGGCTAGCCAGGGAATTATACTGTTTGGTATACCTGCAGGTGACCTAATGCAGCAACAGGTTACAAGTGCTGAAACATTTAGAGTTAGCTCAAAGATGATGAAATTGGAGTTAACACAAGGAAGGAGATATCCATCCTTCTATTTCTTCCTTAGAAGTTGTCCTAAAATTGTCCAGATCACCTATCTTTGCACATCTATTCCTATGTGATGTCAGTTTTTCTAACCCCAAATGAGATTGTTAATCTAGTCTCTTTTTCTGGGTCATACTGTTTTACTCTGTCAATTGCTTCTTATACTGCTTTCACCACTCTGCTAGTTATGTTTCTATTTTCATTGAACAAAAACAAGGTGAGAATAAATGAAGAATGAACAGCCACCAATTAAATTAGGCAAAGGGATTTTTTTTCTAGTAAGCTAAAATAACAATTTATTTTTAAATAACTAAAACAGCCCAACAATTGATATCTTCTTTACGGTGTATGTATATTCTTACATATATAAATATATAAATATATTTATTATGTATGAAATTATGTTCTTATTTATATTTATTTATATAAATATGTGTTATATATGAACATATCTATTAATATAAATATAAATATATAAATATGTATACATATATAAGTACAAATAATTTTTTCTATTAAATTTTCCTTATCTAAAAATCAGGAGTTCATTCTCTAGTGTTCTTTTACAGACTGTAAATGATGATTTCCTGATATTACACAAGTGTGTCTCCTGGTTCATCAAGTGAAAAACATGGTTAGCTCCAGTATATATATAAGGAGAGGAAAGCAGCTCTGTGGAGAAGGATCTGTGGGTCCGGGTGGACAAGAAGCCAGCAGAGTGCCCTTGTGGCCAAGAAGGCCAGTGATGTCCTGGCGTGCATCAGGAAGAGTGTGGCTAGCTCGTCAAGGAAGGTGATCCTGCCTCTCTGCTCAGTCCTGGTGAGGTCACATTTGGAGTCTCAGGACAAGAAAGAAAAGTAACCACTGGACCAGGTCCAGTGGAGGTCTACAAAGATGATAAGGGATTGGAGCATTTATTTCTCTTAAGAGGAAAGGCTGAGGGTCCTGGGCCTGTTTAGCCTCAAGATGTGTATGAGAGGGGACCTCATCAATACATACAAAATCCTAAGGGCAGGTGTGAAGAGGATGGGACCAGACTGTCATCAGTTGTGGCCAGTGGCAAGACAACAGTGTTGGGGGTTAAGTCTTCCTGTGGAATTTTTCCCCCCCATAAGTTGCTAGGAGACTAAATATTGATAGTTAAAGGGTGCTTCACCTGGACAAAAGGGAGTTGATCACTTAGTTTAGGGGGAGGGAAAGGCTCCCGGGAGCTGAGGGTGCGGGCGGGGGGGGGGGGGGGGGGGGGGGGGGCGGTGCATGTTTTTTTCAGCTCTCGGTTTTCCGGGAGGAGGACGGTCAAGCGAGTGGTAGCTGTGTGGATTCCACGGTTGACGGAGGGGTTCAGTCCTGAGAATTCTATCATCTGTTGGAGCGCCCAGGAATTTGGAGCCTTTTTGCCTGTCCTGCTGGATTTTGGGTCAGCTCGGGTCCAGCCGCTGCGGGTTCTCCGGCACTGCTCGCTTTGCCTGCCAGGGCACCCCCCTGCCTGCTGGGGACACCCCAGTGTTTCCAGCCATCAGTGCTGGAGTTTCCACCGTTTGCCCCTCAGGGTTCTTGGTTCTGTTTTACTATTATTATAATTGCTGTTGTTGTTTGTCTGTCCTGTTATATTTACTAGTAAAGGACTGTTATTCTTTTCCCCATAGCTCTGACTGAAAGGTTGTTTTTTTTTTTTTTTTTTATCTTCCAAATTATAATAACACAGAGGGAAGGATTTGAATTCCCCATTCCTAGAAAGGCCTGCCTCTCCCTAGCAGACGCCTGTCTTTTCAAACCAAGACAAACGGGCAAATGGCACAAACTGAAACACAGGAAATTCCACCTGAATATCAAGAAAACTTAGAGTTTGTGGAGTTTCCCTTTCTCTTTCTGGAGATATTCAAAACTATGATGATCTCCAGAGGTCTCTTCCAAACCCCAACTTTCTGTGTTTCTGTGAGATAGATATATAGATCTCTCTAGATAGATATACATAGTTACATTTTTCCTCACAAAATGTTAATTTTACTTAATTATTTGTATTTTGGCTTATTTCTTTTAATTATTTGTAATTTCACACAATTACACAGAGCATTTCATAAATCAATGCTATAAAAGTAAAAAAAACCCATGAAACTTTCAGGGGAAAATAGACATGATTTCCTTTTCAAAATATTTGCCATGAGCTTTAAGATAGTAATTTACTGTAAATAGTTCTTTCCTACAACTTTTTCCTCCAGTGAAAGCCATTTTTAGGGGAAAAATTAAAAAAGGATCTTCTGTCTTTATTATTGCAGAGAAAATGTAAAATGTAAGGTTTCTATTTCCTTGTGAAATATTTTGACTTCTGGTATTTTGAACACTTTATATTGTTGTATGCAGAAGACATTAGACAAATTTTTGATCATTCTTCAGTCTATCTGAAAATTTATTAGTAAGAGCTAGTTCACTTTCAGTCTGTTCTGTGAGTTACTTTCATTACATCTGAACTTCTTAGGACTTTTTTTTATCAATAATCAAAAATAATTACTGCCTAAGAAATATCCAGACTTAGGAGATGGCTAGATTTCATCGTGGAGCAGTTTTATGTAGACAGCAGTGACTCTGTACTGCATACCTCATGATTTCATTCCATGCAAAGACAAGAAGCTGTTTCCACCAAACAGGTCCTAGTGTGTGACTGCCATGTGCATCTAGTTGAGCAACTGTTTGTGCAGCAGCTCTCTTTCTGGGAAGGACCTTTTTGATGGTGTCAGGGAGGTCCTGCACATCAGCAAGACCTGATGCTGCAAGGAGAACCAGATTTATGCTACAGCCTGTAAAAGGGGGATATTGTCCCCATTGTTCTGCAGATGAGGGAGGAAGTGTCTGGTGACCAGTTCATGAATCGTGTGGGTCAGTAGTTGCTTTCATGGCAGGTGCTGATGGCAGGGATGCAGATTTCACAACAAAAGCTATGCTGAGAATGAAGGACGGCAAAAAGATGAGATACACCTGATAAAACATGTTAAGAGCAAAACTGTCAAAGGACTGGCTGAAATGATGGAAAGTACTTCAAACTACAGAAAGGAAGACTATGACCCACAGTCCAGGAGGAAAATCTAGATGGGTTGCATCAAGAAGAGTGCAGGATGATAGGAACAAGGGAGACCTCAGGAGTTAGGAAACAGGACAGAGACCCTTATCTCAAATGCAGATTCGCACAAATGCCTGGAAGCAAATAGTATGAACTAGAGCTCCATGTGCAATTCCAACTCTGTATCAATGTTGCTGTATATAAAGAGGTGGCTTGGGCATGTAAAGGTCATCTATGTGATTCACAGAAGACAGGATAAGAGACTGTTTCAGGGACAGAGGTTAGGCCACAAAGCATGATACTGTGGCAAGAGTACTCTCCAGAACATTCATCAGAGCAGCAAAGAGGACAAAACCTTCTTGAAGTAACTACAGCAAAAGTGTATGTTCCCACATCAAAGAGACTGGGGCAAATCTTCAACCACTGCAGGAAAGAAAATGTTGCATGCAGCTATGAATTTCAAAAGGAACCTTTGCAGAAACTACAGTCACAAGCTGACTTTACTTGGGTGCCAAGAAGAATCATAGAGTGTGGCCCATGGGAACACCTTTCAGGACTCAGGCAGGAAGTGATTAGAAGTAGTTATCATGGAATTTTTACCTGACTGCACTGGTGGTAAAATTACAGGATCTGTGGACAGAGTTGGTATTTACCTAGAATATAACAAGGTTTATGACACTATCTCCTGAAGTGCTCCTGTATCCATGTTACGTAGTTTCCCTCACGAAATTAGGCAGCTGCCGATGGCAAAAGAAGAGTCTGGCTCTCTGGCACCAGGTTGGGTATTACAGCTTTTATTCTCAAGTCCTGCTCTGCTTTGCTGGAGACCTTTCCCGGTGACTCGCCCATGCCAGAGAGACCTGGCCAATCCCCCACCAAGGCTTTTTCCCCAGGGGGCAGGCCCCAGAGGCAGGGCCCAGAGGCACCACCCAATAAGGGAGAAGTGGGAGGGGAACAGAGTTACATTACATTTCAGTGTGAGGGATGGGCACTGCTGGGCAAGGACAGATCACATGATACATAGAAAAAACATTACAAATGAGATGAAATATAAACCCAATTAATGCATTACAACATTTCCCCTTTTCTTATTAAATTAAGAAGGAGGAAGGCTCAGTTCGTGGGAGATGCTCAGAGTTCGGACCTTGAGTACCTTTAAAGTTGCAAAAGAAAAATTACCTTTAGTGCAAACTGTTTAGAAAAACGCTGTTAAGGAATAATGAGAATTAGGAGAAGGTTCGGCACTTTCCCCTCCTCCAGGCAGCACTGGCCACTTGTGGGCCCTCTGCAGGTGGCTTTGCAGTTTTAGGGATGAAAGGTTTCACCCACTCAGCTGGCACCCACTTGAGATCTGAGGGAGTGGACACAGAGGTGTACCCACGACCCCAGGTGACCTGATCATGAGGACTTTTTGTTTCTCTGGTGGCTGGATCCTTTACTATCACATCCGGTGACTTTTGCTGAAAGGCAGAACTGGTTAAAGCAGGATTATTTAGTTTAATATTTACACTTTATAGTTTCTTTGAAAAAATCCCTTTAGACCTTTGAGACCTCCCACCCCCATTGTCCCGAAAGTCCAGAAATGGCTTCTTTAAAGGGCCCAATGTCCAGCCTGAGATGTGAGATGCCCAATGTCCAGCCCGATCACACAGGAGACACGTTGTTCTTCTCTTGGGTGGTGGCCATGGTACACGAAGCATGGTGTCTACAGCAGCTTTTTGTGGTTGCTTGACTCTGGAATTGTGGTTTTGATGAGCTCTTATGAAGGGAATCTTCCTGGCACACACCTGGAGCATGTCATGTAAAGTTAGAGCTGGTTCTGTGGACAGGCTGAGGATAGCTGCCTTGCACTGTTGGTCTGCATCGGCCAGAACCATCTCCTCCAGGACCTGTTCCTGGGTTCCCTTATTCTTAACCTGTAACTCAATGTCTCGTGTTAACCGCTCCACAAATATTACTAAAGGTTCTGATGGAAGCTGCTTTATTTTACTATAAGGTCGGAAAGACTTATCGGGCTGAGTTGCTAATTGAATTGGCAGATTCTTATTACCAACAGCCATTTCAGGATTTTGCCAAAGCTCCGGAAGTAAATCTTTTTGGAGGTCAAAGGGAACTGTAATATTTCGTGCTAAATTTGCTTTTAAAAGGCTGCAAAAGTATTCTCTTTCATATCTGAATTTGGCCTGAGCTTTGCATAAACCCTGAATCGCTTGTTGGGGGAAGGGGTCCCAATTACTATGGGCAGCACTCCCTCTTTTTGATTGTTGAAAGGGGTGGCAGAAAAGCCGGGATCACTTCCTGCTTCCAGGTTCCTGGCTCCATGTCCACCCCCACCCAGGGTGCAGGAACCAGGACTGTGGGTGGGGAAACCGTGGGAACCAGGGGCAGGGAGGGGCTGGAGGCTTGAGTCACACGGGGAGGAGTCGGAGGGCGGAGGTTTGAGGGTAGGGGGCAGAGTCAGAGGAGAGGGCAGTGCTGGGGGCGGCACTGAAGGGAAGGAGGTGTCTGGGGAGAAGAAGGAATTGCAGGAAGGAGGGACAGACAAAGGGAGAGACCCTTCATAGCTCGGGAGCACATGGCTTCAGCCATTTTGGACAAAGGAATCCCCTCCATCTTGTGACCCCCCCCACTTGGGGACCACTAAGATGGGAGGTTTGAGCACTTGGACTGCCTGCAAAGGTACAAGCTGGGAAAAATTCACAAAGAACTGGCCTTTTTTCCTTTTTATTTTGCTTTTGCAATCCAAACTTAATTTTTAAGCTATAAAAAGCAAAATTTGCATCTTCTTTATTGTTAGAGGAGCCAGATTCAACTATTTTTTTTTTTTTTTGTTATAGCCTCCCAGAATTCTGAGGAGCTTATTTGCTCTAATGATATGTGTGGGAACTGAGAAAATAACCACAGAGTTAATTTATTTTTTCATCTGTTTCTTTGAATAATGGGTCTTGTCATTATTCAAGGTATATAAAATGTAATAATAGACTCTTTTGGGAGGAACAGACAGCCTAGCACCCATTTTTGGCTCAGATTTTGAGTTTCTGTGTCCTCTCTATTGTGACTGAGAAATTGAAAGGAAGAAAAAAAGAAAAAAAAGCCCGCTGGAGAGAAAAAAAGCCAAAAGGGGAAACAGTTTCCTTTTCCACCCCCAGAGGCTAATAAAAGCACTTTGAAGGTGTTTACTCTGAAAGCAAAACCTTCCCCAATAGAGGAAAAAGCCGTTTTCCCTGAGGAACAACACCTCTGAAAAAGATTTTCCCTAAGAAAACTGAAAGTAATACTCACCAAAATTCCAGCGTTCCTTTCCTTTCTTTCCCAATCACTCCTTTTACCTGAAGACTGACCCTTTTTGGTGCAAAAAGAGCTTCCAGTCTCTGATCCCAGGGTCATATTTCCACGAACAACATATGGTCACCTTCTCTGGGAGCTGCTTGCCATTCCAGGGGCTTCTTTGCAGCACTCCGATGGGATTTTTGAGTCCAAGGGAGAAAAGTGCAGCCCTGGCCTGTAGAATCCTGTGTTTTGGAGACCCCACAGCAAACGCCAAGCCTGATGGGTCTGTGTCTCTGTGTGGGTGGGCTACGTTTCGTGACTCACGTACCTGCGTGGGATTCCCCAGCCACGTGCTCCCTGAGTGGTTCTTCCAGCTTTTTGGGAACCTCTTGTGGCTTCAAGTCCCATGTTAAGGCCCCAGTTGTGGTTTCCCCCACGAGAGTAGATGGCCACCAATGGCAAAAGAAAAGTCTGGCTCTCTGGCACCGGGTTGGGTATTACAGCTTTTATTCTTAACTCCTGCTCAGCTTTTGGAGACCTTTCCCAGTGACTTGCCGATGCCAGAGAGTGCTGGCCCCTCCCCCCCCCTCCCCCCGGTGGCTTTTTCCCGCAGGGGGCAGGGCCCATAGGCAAGACCCAGAGGCACCACCCACTCAGTGATAAGCGGGAGGAAACAGGATTAGGTTACATCTCAGTGAGGGGGATGAGCACTGCTGCGCAAGGACAGATAGAAAAGAACACTACAAATCCAATGAAATATAAACCCAATTAATGCATTACAACAATGTATCAGAGTGGGATATGAAAACTACTAGTAAATAAAAAAGTTGGATGGTATGGCTCACAGGACCATGTTTGACTGGGCTATGGTCTACCTGGAAGCTGGCAACCAGTGCAGTAGTACAGGGTCTATTCTGGGTCTTTCCCTACAAAACATCTGTCTCAGTGACCTGAAGGATAAAACAGTGAGCGCTCTACTGAAGTTTGCTGATGACAGAAAGGGGAAAACTAGAAGGCCAGGCTGGCTTCTGTGGACCTGAGTAGCTAGAAGAGGTCACAAGTGAAACCTGTGAAGTCCAGCTAAGACATTGGCCAAGCCCTAAAATCAGCACTATGTCACATCTAGATATGTGTGTCCTGTTCTGGGTCTAGTTAAACCAAAATTGAATTAGCAGAACCACCAAGAATTATCTCAGACCATCTCACTGTGAAGAAAGGTTGCAGCATTGAGATATGTTTTGCTGGAAGAAGGGAAGCTTTGGGGTACATCTAGCAGCATCCCTAGAACCAAAATGAGGAATAGAAGAAACATAGGTGGGCTTTTCAGGTGGTAAATAGTAGGAGAGCAAGAAGCAGTAGTATAAGCTGAAACATGAAACAATTAGACTGAGGGAGATAACAAAAGTCTTTTTCCTATGTGGAGAGCCCAGTATGGAGTCAAGGCCCAGGGAGTTTGGGCAATCTCTTGCTTGGGAGGTTTGTTGCTTTGACTGGGTGAAGCCTTGAAAAATCTAATCTGACCTCACATCTGAGCCTGCTCTGCACAGGGACACAGGCTGGGGTTGGAGACATCTCCAGGTGCCCATCCGCTTGAATTATCCTATTAGCATCTGAGAATGAACTTAAAGGTAATATATGATAACTGCAGTTCATTTGAAGTACTGGGCACACTTCATAAAATTGAATATTAATCAGCCTGGAAACCTCCTGTTTAGAGCAGAAATTTTAGCAGAGCATAAGAAACATATACAAGCGTCAAAATGTGCGAAGACAGAGACTGTAAGAGAAAAATTATAGTTCAGAATTTAAAAAGCCTATAAATCATATGAAATTTATTTTTTGATCTGAATGAAATAAAAATCAACTTGCCATATCTTAAAAAAGCTCTAATTTTATAAAAAGATACAGAGCTTAAAAATGCAAAAGCTTTGTTGATCATAGAACCATCAAACATTTATATGCTGCTGCAGATTAAACATGGTTAACAGCTAAGCCCCACACAGCTACTTGGTCACTCACAGTGGGATAGAGAAGGCAATTGAAAGGGTAAAAGTGATAAAGCATGTGGATTGAGGTAAAGACAGTTTATTAGGTAAAGCAAAAATCTGCACATACAAGCAAAGCAATCCATCCAGTCCCAACCAACAGGGAGGTATGCTCCCTTCAAGGGCCTGGGCTAAGAACATCACCAGGAAACTTACTAGCCTAGTGTGGCCCTCACACTTTTTCCTAATAGTGATTTTCCATGTAGGGGGCAATGAAGTAGCCACTCATAGTCTGAGGATGGTCAAAGAGAACATCAGGGCTTTGGAATGGCTGTAAGGGAACTTGAGCCACATGTTATATTCTCTTTTATACTTCCAGTTGAAGGCAGCAACACTGAAAGAAGCAGACACTCTGGGTTCTACTACTGGTCTTTGTCCAGCCCAGATTGTGTTCAGTTTTGGTAAGAGTCATGAAGCTCGTCTCTCCTTGCTTCTCTAGCTTTTCCTCTGCTTCTGATTAGCATGAATATGTCTGCACATTGAATACTCACTGCACTCTGTCACCTTGAAATTGCTGAAAATGCACTATGATTCATGTAACTGATGAAGACATTAAGAAGTATTTGCTTTTAGAATCAAACTTTCAGATACAAGAGTGCTGATTGGTCTAGAGTAGGGTTCATCACAATGATTTTGGCCTGGTAATTTTCCAACCACCCTTATTTCTCCTTCTAATCAATATTTCACCTGTGGCAGTCTCTCTTTCAGAGCCCTCCAGCTCTGTTTTTGCCTCAGCTAGCTTGAGAGACAAACCACAATTGGAAGGATTTTTCCTCAGGGCCCCAAAAATCCCAGAGCGGCTGTAAATCTTTTCCTTTAGAGAGAGCAGGTCCCTATCAATGGCAAAGGAAGGTCTGCACTTGAGTCGGGGGGAACCAGGGCTTTATTCAGTCTTTCTCCTGTGGTCCTGCCCCCGCAGGGTCAGGAACCCAGTCCCTGTCCCCCAGCCAAGAGAGCGAGCCACGTGCTTTTCTGGGCTTTTATCCAGGGGGAAAGAGCTACAGGTGGGGACAAGCCACTACCCAAACAGGGATAAGGTGGGAGTGGAACAGAGTTGGATTACGTTCCAGTGTGGGAGGATGGGCGGGGAAAAGGAGCATGGACAAACCTTGGGATGATACTTTTCCAGGGGAAAGAAGTACAGAAGAAAATTACAAAACCCAGTATAAAAATGGAATACAATATAAACCCAAATAATACACAGCAACATTCACCAATGTAGTTATAAGTATATTATGGGACATCATGACAAATTTCATGAAAAATAAAAGCATAAAATGTTCAATGACCTCCCTTTTCCACAGAATAACAGGCAGACTGGAATGCTGTTCTGTAATTTAAACTTAATGAAACATGAAGGTAGATACATGTAATTTATATCTCTGTCTTAGCTGAACAGTGAAATTAAATTAAGAAAATCCTTAATTTTTATTAATTTTGCCAGTGAAGCTTATTTATCATATTTCAATTTTTTTTTTTTTTTTTTTTTTTTTTTTTTTTTTTTTTTTTTTTTTTTTTTTTTTTTATGTTACTCCTACTAGGAGGATCCCTTTAATTTAATTTGGTGACAAAAGTTAGAAAGCCATGACAATGGCAGAAATATTATGAAAATATACTCCCTCTTGCCACTCCCTGGCTCTCGCTAACTCAGTTGTTCAGGGGTTTTAGGGATATATATTTCATAGAGACAGAATAAAGATTTCAAAAGAGTGGCTCTCACCCCTGGCTTCCATCCAAGCTTTATTCTCGATGTGATGTTCCAGGAGCCCAAGAAGAGAGAGAGAAAAGCAGGAAGAGACAGGGATTTATCTAGTTTTGGGCCAAGGAAAGATATTGGCCCTGAGCCAATAGGGTGAGGAGTAGGTAAGATAGGGGAGAAGAGTTAAACTACATAGCACAGGCTTCAGGGGGACTCTGAGGAGAAAAACCATTCCTCAGAGGAACACAACAATATTAGAAAAATTTCTAAACAAGAAGTCAAACTTCCAGGACAGCTGCTAGTATTTCGTAGTAAAGGAAAATCTATCGTGTTGGTTTGGGGTTTTTTTCCCTATCCGCCACTGGTTGATTTCATATTACTTATGCTAATACTTATTATTCTTCAGTCTTTTTGCCTTGACAGTGGTTAAAATGAGATCATGCCAAATATCGATATCATAAGTAATTTCCTTTTCCATTATCAGGTATCAAATTTACTTACCAGAATATAGCCTGTGTCCTTTATTTATTCCTCTTCAGCTTCTTTTTGCAATTCAAAGATGTTATTTTAACCTCCAAAGGTGTCCATGAGTTCACAGCAATCTTTACCAAGATAATGTCATTATTTTCAAAACCCATTTCCTTCAGGAATGTGGAGACCTATCAGTATCTGGGATGATATATGCAAGAATGAAGAGCAAAATTTTCTTGCTTATTTTTTCTGAATTTTGTGAAATCCATAAGAAATAGTGAACACATTTGTCTAACCATCTCCATTGTGTTTCTTGAGCAAAATCAGGAATGGAATAAGAAGTGCTAAGCATGAGACTGGAAATAGGGATTAAAAAAAAAAGTTACATCTCTAAACATAAGAAATCATTACATGTAAAAAATTCCCTTCAGCTTTTTAGTTAAAAAATGTTATTTCTTCATATCAAATTAGTGCTTTTTGGTTTTGAGATAGAAACTGAGATGTGTGTACAACAAACCATCAACATATCTATGATTTAACAGTTGACAGTGAACTAGATGAATTATGAGGTGAAAGCTACCAAAAAAAAAAAAAAAAAAAAAATCTTGACTTAAGCTGTGAAACATAAAGACAAAGAGAAAATGTTCCCCCTTTCTAAGGCATTTTCAACCTCGTGGACCAATTGGCCAATGGTAAGTATAAATATTGCCATATTTTTAACTCTCTCTATTTGTAGTCTGTGAACTGCTCCTGACAGACCTCCAGGCCAAGGGCTAAGGGAAGCTTCCTCTCACAGCAGGAAAGGCTCAAAAATAATTATGGAGACATTTGAGTTGTACAGTTTTGCTGTTTTGCAGCATGAGGAAGGTTATTATAGCAGAGATTACTTTTGCATTTTCAATATGCTACAAAGAAATAAATATTATTAAAATATATGCCACTATCTTATCATTCTTTTCTTTAAAAAATAATTTCCAACTTTCCTCCAGTTGCCTTGCCAACAGATTTAAGTTCAAACAGAAAGGCTGGTAGCTCAAATCCCAAAATACTTACATCTTTCCCCTGCTGACAGTCATTTTAGAACAGCATAATCAGCATACAGAGCTCAGAGGAAGAGCTGTGAAATGACAGAGAAGTTATCAGATTACTGAGGAGTGAAGTATTTCTTATTTTTAATGAGATATCATTTTCTCAAATCATAGTGTGCCTCCTCAAACCAAAACAAGAATACAAGTGCACTCCAACATATGTATACAGAAAAGTGAGGGAGACCTCGTGACCCAAAAAAGCCCTTAACCTGATGTTCCTGGGGGTTACTAATTTCCACTGAAATTATTGAGATGGGAATTTCATGTAGGAGTTACACATTAAACATTAATACTGGGCTAGATTTGTTTCAGCATCACTGCCAAGTTGATGGTGGCAGACATTTTTCTCTCCTAAAAGTGTTGTGATTCATCATTCAGGATGTCAGCTTCCAAATCTTCTTCTAAGAGATGCTCTTTTCCTTCACTTTTCTTTCAGATCACGTATATAAAAGATGGTCGGCATAGGCTCTGCCACATTCCCAGGAGCCTGGGTTCAGGTTCTGACAGTACCATTGTGGAGAAAATAGTTTTAATTTCTCTATATTTAGAAGACTGCTCTTGCATGTTAAGGATACATGTACTTCATATGGTGGTGTTACAATGATAAATTAAAGATAGAGGATCTGATTATATTGCTTCCCTATTACAACAGTGGAGCAGAAACAAGTTTTCTTTTGTTTTCGGTAGGAAAAAAAGCCTGCCATAGTTAATCATATTTACTACTAATATAGTAATATAAATAAATTGAGTAAATAAATCAATACTCACAATAGAGGAAACTCAGCCCGTGACAAAAATGTTGTATGATGTTGAGTGGTGGGTAAAACTTAGCTTAATTTTCTTTGTGTAATGAGAAAACTTTTAGCTGACAAAATAGGAAAAGCAACCACAAATGAATTTAAAAAAAAAAAAAAAAAAAAAAAAAAAAAGGCACTTCTAAGGTTCACAGTACTTTTGCCGTCATCTTGCTTGGAAATACTCCCAGAACAAGTATTTGTGCTTTTGAAAAAATCTCATTTTTTTCACCCCAGAAATACAGAAAGAGGAAAAAATAATGTGCATTTAACACCTAAAAGGACAAATTAATAGTTTTCATCTTAGTGAGAAGAGCAAAGTTTACTTACCAGTTTTCACCTTTCTGAGTATTCCTTAGTTTATTCTATGGTTTTTTTTTTTACAAAATGCTCTTGCTTTTGCTATATGATAGTAATTTCTATTACCTTAAAGGATGATATTACTGGGATATAATAACTTAGTCAATTGTTATCCTGGTTGAGTAATAAAACACTGTATTTATGATCCTAACTCTAGTTTTTCATATTTTTCTGCATGTTTTGGGAAAAAATCAATTTCTATTTGAGTGTCTCTTTCACAGGATATTTATTCATACTAGATAACAAAGATATTGTTTAATCTGTTAGCCATCAGAACAGAATAGTACTGTTGGAGGGATGACAGAATTTTTGCACGCACACCATCAGATGATTGACAATCCTGAATTTACAGTAAAGTTATTATTCTAAATTCTAACATCTAAATCATGTAAAATACAAAGTAAACACATTAACCTTAAAATGTTCTACTCAAACAGACTCAAACACCCCTTTTGTTTTGAGATAATCCTTCCTTTTGCCAAATAGATGGATGTTTAACATCTTCCTTAATGACTTGTCCTATGGGACAGAGTCTACTTTCATCAAGTGTGCAGAAGATACTAAAATGGGAGGAGTGGCTGATAAGACAGATGGGTGTGTCATTCAGAGGCAGCTGGACAGAGTGGAGAAATAGTCCCTGAGTAGCCTTTAAAGTTCAGCTAAAGAGTAAATGCCAAACCCTGGCCTTGCGGAACAATAACTGCAGGCGTCAGTTCAGGTCAGGGTCTGATGAGCTGTAAGCTGATCTCTGGAGAAGGACAGGAGGACCCAGCTGAGTCTAAGTTTAACACAAGCCAGACACATGCTTCTGGCTTCTTTATGGGGCAAAGTACAGCCCTTGTGCTGCATTAGAAAAAGCATTACCTACAGCTCAAGGGAGATAATCCTCCCTGTGTTCTCAGCCCTGGAAAGACATATCGAAGTGCTCTGTCCTGTGCTGGTCTCCAAGCACATACTAGAAAAAGTCCAGTGAAGGGACAAAAAGATAATTAAGGTTCTGGAGTACATGATGTATGAAGAGAGGCTGAGGAAGATTGGAGAGTTTAACTCGGGCAAATCTCATCACACATCAATGAAGGACTGAAGAAAGAGGAGTGAAGCAAACTCCTCTCGTAATTAAATATATAAACTAAAATGAGACAATAATAAACACATGAAGCTGAATTACCCCATTCAAGCAGACTTCCACTCTTTATTTTGAAGGGTTCAATAAATTTGCCCAACAATTAAGAACGTGAGAACAGAGAATAAACATCAGTAATTTTCTGCACAAGACAATAAACAATTGGTAGTTGAATCAGGAGAAAACATGCATGGGAAATGCAAGTGAGGCATAAACAAAATCTCTGAAGAATTCTGGAAACCAAATTGTAGTACAGGTTAGGTACAATGAAACCAAATGTGCAACAGTGGTCAGTGAGTGCCTGTCTAATGTCTGCATCACAGCAAAAGATGAAAAACATAAACTAGAATATTCCAGTAACTGGGTTGAGAAGGATGAATTATTTTCTGAAAATGACTATCAAACAAAAAAGGAAAGGAAATGGAAATTGAAATTTCAGTTTTGGAAGGGATCTATGATTATCATCTCATCCAAATACTTGACCAGTTCAGGGCTGCCTAGAAGGTAAAGCACATTACTAAGGGCATTGTCTAAAAGCCTCTTATATAATGACCGGCTCAGGACATTGACCACCACTCTTAGAAGCCTGTTCCAGGGTTTAATTGCCCTCTTCATAAAGAAGTGCTTTCATAGTGCTCTGTATAAACCTTCCCTGGCACAACCAGTGGCTTTGGTCCATTGATTCATCCTGTCCAGATCCCTCGCAGAGCCTTTCACCCTCCAGCGTATCATCACTTCCACCCAGTTTGGTGTCCTCTGCAAACTGACAGAGGTGAAACTTGATTCCTCATCCAGGTCATTGGCAAAGTTACTAAACATGGCTGAACCCAGTACTGAGCCCTGGAGAATACCATTTATGACTGACCACCAAATGGATATAATTCCATTAACCACCACCCTTTGGGCTTGCCTGCCAGTCGGTCTTTTACCCAGTAAACATTGTGCCCATCCAAGCCATTCCATTCTCTCCAGGAGAATGCTGTGGGTTATGCTGTCAAAAGCTTCACTTGAGTCTAGGTAAAAACTGCTCTGCACTAGGGTGGTCTCATCTTGAGTATTGTGTGCAGTTTTGGTCACCACAATATAAGAAATATTAAGCTATTAGAGAGTGTCCAAAGGAGGGCAACAAAGGTGGAGAAGAGCCTTGAGAAGAAGCCCTATGAGGAGTGGCTCAGGTCACTTGGTCTGTTCAGCCCAAGAAGAGAATTTGCATACATTTAATTGAGCAAAAAACTGTTACTTATAAGCAGTGAAATACCTATTGACTGAAATGCTGTTATTCACAGTGCCTTAAGAAATGAGAATCCATTAGAAAACAGAAAAAAACCTGAATAATTCTTTAATTGTACCACAATCATCCCCAGCAAGGTCTGCTTAGAAAATTCAACCAAGTTCTGCATTATCAAGTGCAAAGAATATAGTGCATGAATAATAATGAAAATTCCAGTACAATATTGCTTTGCTGTGATACCAAAAAAGCAAAGAATCTTCATTTAATAATTTCTAATGCTTGACTGTGTCATGTTTGCTATTCATGCAAACACTGTGTGAAGATAAATTTAGCTATTAGATGAGTGGGAATGGGCTGATTCTCTCACAACCTAGATCCTGTGGTATTTAACAGACACCTTAAACTAAATCGCTCCAGCTTCTTATTTGTGGCTATATCATCTGAAAGAATTGGAAATCAATAATACACCATGCATTTTTCCGTTTCAAGAAAAATGTGCAAAAAGTCACTTGTGATATATAGAAGGACTGTGATGGGGTGAGAAGGGCAACCATTCCTGTGTATTAGCTATAACCTTTGACTACCTTCCAGAAAGAAAACAAAACCACTTTTTGTGTTGTACCTCTTATATAAATGGAGTGTATAGAAGTTTGAAGAAATATGAAGAATTCCTAAAATAATGCATTAAAAATGAGTAATTTAATAAAATATTAGATAGAAGTAGACAGAGTTATTATTTACTATAACAGCAAAATTTCATAACAAAATAATATTCTAGTTAAAATATCTTTCACTACTGAAAACAGTCTAGTGCCACAACCATGGCACCCAGTTCCACTATATTTTCATTATTTTTCCTGGGTGTTTATCTTTTACATATGATATAAGCACTGAATCATATGGAGCTACTCTCAATGAGAGTAGCTGGTTGAATTCCAAGAAAAACTCTTTCACATTGCGAAAGAGATCACAGGAAAAAGGCACATGAAGAAAACATGGAAATATCACCTCTCAGGCTCTCCTTCCTAAACCAGACTAAGTAGGCAGAAGAGGAAGCAAATGTGATTTTTTTTTAGGTGAACTCCTATCTATGTGTAGTTTTTACTTAAAAAGCATAATCTAATTCCTCGTCATAGTTTTGTGAATAGTTTTGTGTACTTTATGAATTAAAGTACTAATTTGTACTTGGCATTATTTTCAGAAGCCGTGCTACCTCTCTGGGCCTGAGTAAGGAGTTGTAAAACTGGAGTATCATTAGGAACAATGGTGTGAGACAGCAGGAAGCAGAGTGAGTGGAGTGGCTAGACCATGGCTGGATGCAAGCTCTCACCAAATCTGCTCATTTTCTTTTGTAATTGGAAAATGAGAAAAAAATATAATGATGGGCTCATGTATTGAGATAAGGACCCACTTAATGCATTACCACAGGGAGAGGTCACCAACCAATTACTGTCACAGACAAACCACACTCAACTTAGGATATGGATTAAATTTAATAAATTGAATTTAACAAAATCAGAGCAGGAGAGTGAGAAGTAAAATAAATCTTAAAAACATTTTTCCCCAGCTGTCCTTCCCAGGTCCTCCTTCCCCCTCCTCCAGCTCAGGGAGAAAGGGAATGGGGTTACAGTCAGTTCATCACATTGTTTCTGCCACTGCTCAGGGGGAGTAGCTCTTCCCCTTCTCCAGTGTGGTGTCCTTCCCATGGGAGACAGTTCTGCACAACTTCCTCGATGTCAGTCTATCCCATATGGAACGGTTCTCCACAAACTGCTCCAGTGTGTGTTTTCCTTACACTGCACTTCTTCAGGCACAGCCTGATCCAGTGTGGGTCCCCCAGAGCATCACAATTCCTACCAGAAAACCTGCTCCAGCATGAGCCCATCTCTCCATAGGTCTGCACGTCCCTCCCAGCAGCCTGCTCCCACAGGCTCACAGCTCTTTTTTGATCATCCACCTGCTCCAGCATAGGCCTCCTTCATGGATTGCAGGTGGATCTCTGCATCCCTTTGGTCCTCCACGGGCTGCAGGGGCAAAGCTGCTTCACCCTGGGCTGCACCATGGACTGCACCATGGGCGTACCATGAGCTGCACCATGGGCTACAGGGGAATGTAGCTCCACCACCTGGGCATCTCCTCCCCTCCTTCTTCACGGTGCTGGTTTGAAAGCAAACCAGTGGGAGATCTGAAGTCAGAATTACAATTTAATAGGAAAATTAAAACAAAATGCAGCAGTACAAAAACACTGACAGAGTCAGAATACAACCTGACACCCTGTCAGTCAGGGTGTTGGTAGCAGTCCAATTAACCGGTGGCTGCAGTCCTCCTGGAGAGACAAATGTGGTTATGTTGAAGCAGTGATTGTGTAGAAGGGTGTAGTTTTCTTCTGAAATCCAGTGGTGGTGTAGATGGGTATTCCTCTGGGAATGCAGTAGAAAAAGACTGCCTGTGGGGTTCAAATCTCAGGTTTTTATCCAGGTAGGGATGCTGAGCTCCTCCCTCTGAGTGGAGCATCTCACAGTGGGATGATGTAAGTTTATCAGTCATGCAGTGACACTCAATGGCCCATTAACAGCAGATTCTCCCTGGAGGGAGGATGGGTCATGGAAGAGATAAAGATCACTGGTTCTAACAAGTGGTAATATAATACATAGTTTTGTTTATATCATGCACTGCAGCCTAAGATATCCACTTACTTTGGTGTCTGCAGAGTTGTTCCTCTCATTCTCTTTCCACTCTTCCCTCCTTTTGATACTACTCAGTATATGATTGGCTTTCTAGGCTGCAGATGTGCATTGCTTGGTCATGTTTAGCTTCTCATCAACCATTACCCCTAAGTCCTTGATTTATTTTTCCCCCTGCCTGTATTGATACCGGGGATTGTCATGACCCTGGTGCAGCACCTTGCATTTGGTGTTTTTAAACCTCATGTCCAAAAGGAGAGTTACAAAAATCTTTGAGAGTGAATTTATTGTTTAATATTTTGTTAATATTTTTAATACAGCTCTGAATATGAAATACACACATAAAAAGGGAATGCTTTGTTCTAAATTTTGAAGATACATTTAAAGTATTATGTCTCCATCTCCATGTATCTAGTGCCTAAAATAAATTAAAATAATGCACAGGACATGTATATATGTAACACTATGAAGCAGGTATTCTTCATGTCCCTAACAAAAGTGCTTTCATAACATGACTTTTATGTCTGATAGTGCTTCTACATATACCTACAATTTTAATGGCTGAGTTATAATTGTTGACCTATATTTATGTGAATCTGATATCACAGGGTTTTAAATTCACTCACAGTAATTTCTTTGGAAATATGTTTAGCTTTTCTGGGGTTCACTTCGTGGCCGTTACGTCTTAATATTAAACTTCAGCAGTTTTTTTCAAATACTTAAAAAATATTGATGCATAACCTTTAAATGGGATAGGAACTGAAGTCTGGGCTGAGACACCATTAAGAAGGGTAATTTAGAAGACCTGAGAAAAAGTAAAATGTATTACAGCTTCTCTTTTCAGGCACTTTGCATTTTAGGATATAGCAGTTTTCAGAATTACTTTGGAAATGAAGTCTTTAAAAAAAATACTTGAAAACCCAAACCAGACTTACTCTGGAAACTTGAAAAGTGGTTGAGATGCACTGAGATCTCCCTACAAGAGTTCCACAATAAGCAGAAGAGAAAGGCAAAAAAAGCATTAAAAAACAGGTGAAAGAAACATGTGATGCACAAACTATGTATTTAAATTATATCACCAAAAAATTGCATCACCAAAATCCCCTGACTTAATGAAGGCCTTCAGCCAAACTCATCTTTGCCAAATCAGTTATTTTAAGATTCTGAGAAAAGATCAGCTGAAATTGTAAGAGAATCTTTGATACATGAAATGAGGTGACTGTCTATAACCTTCCTCATTGTGGCAATTTCTGAGGAAATTGTAGTGGAACTAATAAATCAGAACAACTTCATGAAACACCTGTCAGTGATGGAAAACATGATGAAAGGATTGTTGTGTCTGAAGATTTGATCTATCGAATTGACATTTAAAATCAACATGGGCAATCATAATGTCCAAAACCAGGTTGAATGAAGGAATCACTAAATATTTAACTCAAGAAAAATGTCTCACTACTGTAAAAATAAGGAATGTTATGACAAAAAAAAAAAAAAAAAAAAAAAAAAAGGTAGGTTTTGAAACTCTATTAGAGAACTTTCCTTTTCACTTGCTCAAGTACCATTTGTGTGAAGTCAAATGAGCATATTTGCAGAAACTTGACCTGTATGATGCTATGACCTTACTGTGTGGATGTTCTACAAATTCTATTTTCTTCTCCTTCTTTTTTTTTTTTTTTTTTTTTTTTTTTTTTACTTGATTCAATTAAGATTTTAAGTATTTTTGTAAATGCTTCCCTCTTGAGATAATGATGACTCATCCACTTGCAATATTATACATGTTATTCAGTCATTTTCTTTATTTTTACTGACTTATCTCTTAATTAAGAAGACATAAAGTACCCTAAATTTGTGATTGAGTTTGTTTGTTACACAAAAATGTTCCAGTAGATTAATAAACAACTGCACAGAAAATAAATAAGTACCCTCTATAATCTCTTTTTATGGATACCTCTAAAAAGGTCACCTCTTCTTTCTTAGGGTTGCGCTATTTGTCGTCTCAAATTTGTAATCCATGTTAGACTGTATGGTCTCTTTATTCCATCTGAAAATTATGTGGGTAGACAGACATAGATGTCATTACCTGTTTATTAAATGCTTTCTCTAAAAACCCCAGAACAAGAAAAATATTTAGAAGTATTTTTGAACTATCTTTTTTTTATTTCTCTGCTAATGAAGGTAACTTGGAAGGAAAAAATGTATCTCAGTCTTAATAAAATATAATTGTAATACTTGCAATGCTCATAAACAAAAGGCATTTCATAGCTTTTCATCTTTGAAGAGCATTAATCCGAGGTTTACAATGAAGAGACTGACAGACAAAACCATTATTTGAATTAACAACTCTCCTGTTCTGTAATAACAGGACCACATTTCCTCTCTTATCAGAATATCATGTAGTATATTAATTGAAGCACTTCAACATAGAAATAAAAGTATTTTTATAGTTAAAAACAAATGTGTTCATTTTAAAATAGAACATACTGCTAACTTCAGACTAGGTCAGATTCTAGCATCATTAGCCCCATTGATATTTAAATATTTAAATATTTTTCTTCATTGATGAAAACACACGATTTTTTTTTGTTTTCATGGTTAAAGTATTGTCCGGTTGTGTCCCCGGTCCGGGTGGGAGCTGACCCCCAGCTAGCTCGGGTCAACACAGACACAAAGTTTCCAGTTTGCTTTGGCTTCTCGGCTTGGCAGCTGGACCCAAAGGTGACAGTCAACAGCAGCAGAAGAGAAAAGGCTGGCTCTCAGCTTAGCAGGTTAAAGGATGTTTATTAGCAGAGATCTCCAAGCTCCGAGGCGAGCGGCTCGGGGCTTCCAGGCTGAGAACCCCGCGGCTGAGAGCTTCCAGGCTGAGAACCCAGCGGCTGAGAGAGCTTCCTCCTCCCTCCTACCCCCTATAAGCGGGGGAGGGTCCCAGGGAGGATACAAAAAAGACCACAAATCAGGGGTTTCAGGGGGTAACAAGGTGTGCCCACCCCCAAGCTTCAGACCACTAAAATCCAGAGCCAAAGGAATTTCCCCCAGGCTACCTATCACCTGAAGCCCTCTGCCGGAGATTTCACAATCCGGGAGGGACCCCGGGAGTGATAGACAAACTGCCCCAGAGAGGGGGGTTGGGGCAGAAGGGATGTTACATGTCATGTGAGGTATGGGATGATTGACACAAAACACCTTATTATACAGACAACACAAAAGGGATACAGAATTGGGGATACAGTGAAACGAACCATAACATAAACTTCTTACAAAAATCTAATAAAACAGTTCTGCACCACTACAAAGTATATCCCTCAGAAACTTGGTGTAGGATGTATACAAATTTAAAGTAAATCTATCAGTTACAACAGTGCATCAGAATCAGCAGAATCAGATTTAGAACACTGTTGTTCACATTTAGAAGCTTTTTTTCTTTAATGTAATCTCTATAGTAAATAACTCCAAAGTCGGCATACAATTTATATAAGAAGGGTGCAAGTTAATCATAATGAACCATATTTCTAGGCATTTTTCCTGAATGTATTTCAAGTGAGTTAGAAGATTTCTGAGAAACAAAGAGGTATATACACAATTTCTAGAAAGAATTCCAAAGTAGCTTGGTCTTCTTGCACCCAGGAACTCTGAATTATTTCTTTGACTTTTGACCTGGGAATGATCTAGCACTTCTTACTGGTGAGGTTCTGATGGAAAATTTGCTGTCATGGCCTCCAGTGCATGGTTATGTTATACTGTGTTGTAATGGCACTCTCTCCCTTTCTTTTTCTTATCACCACCCACTCTCACTCATACACAGATACAAGGTTTATTATCATCTACTTTCCTGATAGGTACAATAGAACTTGTGGATTGATAGTATGAAATACTTTTCAGACACCTGTTGGTTTCTAGTTAAGATGAAGGTATTACTAAATCATGTAAGTGAAGTGTAGACTTTATTTCACTGATTTCTATGTGTGTTTTGACATAAAAGACAAAAGCACAGCATTTGCCACTTGTTCTGTCAATTGTTCTATGTATGAATATATAGCAAAAAGTACCTATATAACATTAAAAAAAAAAAAAAAATCCAAACCTATTTTCCATGATTTGATAATTTATTCTTATGGTATAGTGCTGCAGACTGTATCCTGAGACAGCTACTTGCTATAGGATTCACATTCTCTTGAAGCATATTATCTGGGAAAAGCTTGCATCTAAAATTCAAATTTTAATATCAAGTCTGGTAAAATTTCTATAGAAATTAAAATTGGAAACCCTACTCAGGAGTCACAGAAAAGCTGAAGACTTGCATAGTCATTTTATGTAAAATATGGATTGTTTTTCTTTACCTCTTGATACAACTTTAACTTTTAATGCTGTTAGGTCTAAAAATAATAAGAGGAAACATTCAAGTTTTTAACCAAGGTTTAGAAAAGTGGAAAGTTAGTAAATTATGTGAATGATATAAAAACGAAGGTACATCAATTATTGTTGGATAATTGGTAAATTTTAATGAAATGTAACAATCCATCAAGTACTGTTAAATGGTGTAATTAATGGTATTTAAATGATAAGGTAATCATATGTAAAATGTACACAGAATCATGGCCAGTCTGATTTAATATCTGCTGCCTCCGCTGAGGCATAGCAACCTGGTTCGGGAACGACACGGCAGCCACACCCAGGCTGCTCAAGCCACCAGCTCACAGACACCAATGTGGTGGACGGCAAATGGCAGTTTATTTACTGATTACATGGAGATATAAAACCTCTGTTTGCTACATCACATCCGTCTGCTTACGTTACAAGTTACGTGTTGCTTAGCTTATCAAGGACACTAAACAACTAAGTGTTGAGGGAGGGGTTCTGTCTGCCCGTACAGCACGACATCTTCCGATCACCTGTCCCTATTATCCCAACTCTCCCCCCCCCCCCCCCATGATTAAGTAAAAAACCTATAGAAGTATAAATGTTATAAAAAATGCAAAAGCTGTTAAAGTTAGTATAATAGGACACAGAAGTGATATAACATGTTAGTAATAAGTGCACTTCATGGTAATTGCAGGTGTTCGGCAAATAGGATGTTGACTTTCTCTAAACGGCTTCTAACAAACGACACTAACTTGTTCAAAATGCAAGGCCCAAAAATCAATACCAAGAGTACCATGGTGAGAGGACCTATTAAGGTGGAAACAAGGGTGGCCAGCCATGGGGACTGATTGAACCATGATTTGAACTATCCTCGTTGGGCCTCTCTCTCTCTTTTTCTCTGGGCCAGTCTTTCTCTCAGTTCGGCCATGGAGTCTTGCACGACTCCGGTATGGTCTGCATAAAAACAGCATTCTTCTCTCAAGGCGGCACACAGGCCTCCTTGCTGCATGAGCAAGAGGTCCAGTCCTCGCCTGTTCTGCAGGATGACTTCTGAAAGCAAGGAGATAGATTCCTCCAGAGAGGAGATGGATTTTTCAGTTCTTAACAAGTCTTCGTCAATTGTCGTTTGCAGCTGAGAAAGTCCTTGGTGTTGGGTCACGAGAGCTGAAACACCTGTGGCTGCACCAGTGGCTCCTAGGCCGAGGAGCATTGCAATGGTTATACCTGTCATCACTTCTCTTTTGTGGAGCTGGATGGTTTCTTCTAAAAAGCGATACATTTCTTCTTCTTGGTGGTACAGGACTCTAGGAACAATCAGAACTTGGGCACAAAAGTCAGCAAGGTTATTGAATTTACTAAGGTACACACAGGGGGTTATTCCAGATTGTTGACAAACCCACATTCCTGGTATGAACGGGACTGCCTACTTATCATTCTTTCGACTAGGTTGGATGAACTCAGCACAGATATTTCCCATCTGCTTTGCTAAGGTTACACTGCCAAAGCACTTGCCTCAGCCTGTGATTTGACTCAGGGTAATTTCCCTTCGGGGGGTGTCCCACTTACAGTTGTGTGGATTGTTTGCTGCAGAATATTCGAAAGGAGTATCAAGGGCGACACCTTCATAAAAAGGAAGTTCTGCATTATAACATAACCAGCATGATTTTGTAAAGTTCGGATTGGATTGGTTCAATGACAAAAAGGTAGCATTTAACACACTAAGAAACGGATTGTAAGGATCTGACTTAGGTTTTTGGTAGATAGCTAAAGGACTGAATGAGGAGGAGGTGCTAGGTGTGGCCTCTCTCCTGTGTGTGTGTGCTGTGAGAATCTGATAGGGTCTAATTGATCTGCACCAGTTACCAGAGCTAGTTGCTTTGCACAATTGTCCTCCCACTCTCGTTTAAAAACTATCATCCCTGCCCCATCAAAAATCAATCTACAGGTTTGCTTTATGTCAAATGGGAGCATGTCATCCCCTCCAAAAATGCTATCAATGAGAGTAGAAACCATTGCTGTATTGATCCTCTGTCAGTGATTGCTTTAACAATTGCTTGTACATCCTTAGGATTTACCGGTGAGTGCGTTCTCTGGTTTCCACCTGCCCCCCCCCACTCGGACTGGAAAAGCCAGTGTGGCCGATGGACCCCAGTCGGCGCATGCCATTTTTATCTTCCTCCAGTCTGTGAGCGGAGTTCATTCTTTTTCTGACTTCCCCTCAACCCGAGTAGAAACAGTGTTGTTACTGATTTTATATACTCTTACTTCTTTGTAGGAGCCAGAGTCAGAGCCGGCAGCAGAGGACTGGCTGTCCAATTCAGAGCCGGAAGTCAACTGACTGGCTGCTTCTGGGTTCTGGACCCTTTTGGTTGGGCTCCAACCCCGCCCTTTTCTCCCAGGGCTGGGCCACTCCTTCCCCCTGGGCCCCCGCCCCTTTCTCTCAGGGCTGAGGCTGAGCCTCCCCTTTCTTCCCTCTTTTAAACTGTGTTCCTTAAAAGGATGTGCTTTTTGGCAAGCCTTCTGACTAGCTTTAATTCCCTCTTTCTTCTGTTTGCGTGTGCCTGCGCTATCTTTGTTTCTGTTAACAACAGGCGCACTATGTAAAAGACCTTCTTTGTTTGCTGCTTCTTGGCAGCTATCTGCCAAACATTCCAATCTGGATACATTCTTGTTTTCTCCCAGTGATTCACTGCAATCTCTTGCCGTATAGGGTGGAGGTCCCCCCTCAGCCCCTTCTACCAGCGACACTACGGCAGCATTCTTGGCTTCCTCAGTTAATTGATCATAAAACAATTTTGCCTGACTTTTTTCTTCAGCAGCTAACTCTGGACTTGAAGCCTTTGGAGGGAGATTTTGCTCCTCCAAGTTTCTGCAGTCAGCAGCACCAACTTTATCAGCAGCCTGAACACAGTCACTGACCATCAGATCGCATTTTTCTACGGCCTGATAATCCCCTTTAAAAGTTTCCTCTGAAAAAGTTTCTTCTAAAACAGTTTGCATCGCAGCTCTTACACCGAGCTGGGGCATAAATTTTAGACAATTTTGTGCGGCTTTCCAAGTCTCTTCTTCCTGCAAAGCCCTTTGTAAAGCTTGCACAACCCTGCCCCATGACTTAAGATACTTTGCCGACCCAGAAGACATAGTCTCCTCGGCAAGAACTTTTGTACATTGATCCCAAATAGCTGGGTGGAGAATTTCCACTGGACGATCAATGATACTAAGTTGCAAAAGCCTCATCACTGTGAGGGTAAAATCTTTTGCTTTACAATCAATTCCCCACTGTTTATGAATCTGAGATACGACCTTCATGAGAGGTTCCATCCTTCTCCCATGGGTCCCGGAGCGTCCCCCTCGCCGAGCTGGCCCAGCAGCTCGGCCGTTGTTCACTCATCCAGGCGACTCCCATTCTCCCGGGCAACTCCCGGGGCTTCAGCACCACTTGCTGCCTCCGCTGAGGCATAGCGACCTGGTTCCAGGAACAACACAGCAGCCACACCCAGGCTGCTCGGGCCATCAGCTCACAGACACCAATGTGGTGGATGGCAAATGGCAGTTTATTAACTGATTACATGGAGTTATAAAACCTCTGTTTGCTACATCACATCCGTCTGCTTACGTTACAAGTTACGTGTTGCTTAGGTTATCAAGGACACTAAACTACTAAGTGTTGAGGGAGGGGTTCTGTCTATCCATACAGCACGATATCTTCCGATTGCCTGTCCCTAATCTCCCACAAATATCTTTATTGTTGATCTGGATGAGGACATTGAGTGCACTCTTAATCAGTTTGCAGGTGACACCAAGCTGAGTGGGAATGTTGATCTGCTGGAGGATAGGAAGGCTCTGCAGAGGGATCTGGACAGGCTGGATAAATGTGTTAAGGCCAATAGTATGAGGTGCAACATTGTGACATGTCAGATCCTGCACTTGAGCCATAACAACCCAGGCAGTGCCACAGGCTGGGGCAGAATGGGTGGAAAACTGCCCAGTAGAAAACTACTTGGGGGTACCCGTGACAGTGGCTGAACAAAAGCCAGTGTGGGCCAAAAAGCCACAAAAGATCAGTGGCATCCCGGCTTGTCTCAGCAACAGTCTGGTCAGCAGGACCAAAGCAGTGGTCTTCTCCTTGGAACATGTGGGAAGCTCCACCTCGAATCCTGTGTTCAGTTTTGGGCCCATCACTGCAGGAAAGACATTGAGGTGAAGGAGTATGTCCAGAGGACAGTGAAACTGGAGAAGGCTCTGGATCACAAGACCTATGAATAGGAGCTGTGGGGTGGGTATTGTTTGGCCTGCAGGAAAGCAGGATGAGGTCTTATTGTCCCATAAACACCTGAAAGGAGGCTGTAGCAACATGAAGAGTGGTCTCTTCTCCCAAGTAACAAGCTATAGGAGAAGAAAAATTGGCCTCAAGCTGCATCAGGGAAGGTTAGACTTGATACTGGGAAAAAAGTTTTCATGGCAAGGCTTGTCAAGCATTGGAAGTGTCTTCCCAGAGAAGTGATGGAATCACCATCACTGAAGCAGTCTAAGATGTGTAGATGTGGTACTTAGGGAGCTGGTTTAACTGAGGACTTAGTGTGGTGTTAACAGTTGGACTCAGTGAACTTAGGGATCTTTTCCAAACTACTCTGTTCTATGGTGCTTTGTGAGCTGTGTCCTACTTAAAGTACTAGTTTACTAAGGTTTAATGAAAGTATTCAACAAAAGCACATGTAAAGATCAGCTGCTGCAATGGATAAAGCACAGAAGCAGAACAAGTCTGGCAAACTGCTGTTTGCATCAGAAAAGAGCATCAGAAAACACCCCAGGGATTAGCAGGGTGGCCTTCAGGGATCAAGATCCCAAGGCAGCAATGAAGCCACAGACACATTACAGGCCAGACTACCAAGTTACCAGCCAGTATATCTGGGGAAAAATCCTGCTCTGCTGTCTGAGACCTGAGTGCTGTATCCAATTTAAGGCTCCTTTGCACATGACAGATACTGATCTACTGTAGAGACTTCCAAAGACTCCACCAAAATGATATCTGGACCCCAAAGCAAGCTTGGGTCACAAGAGGCTCCAGATCTGTGTCTGTTCATTCTGGGAAGGAATAGCATTGTGGAGGACCCTTGCTGGTGTGTACAGATACCTGGTAGAAGGGAACAGAGAAGGCAGAGATGAGCTCTGCTTGATATTGTTTAATGGTAATATTTTTTTAAAAAAGTATAACACAAGAAATAATGGCTGGATATTAGAAAAACATTTTCATTTAAGTGTGATTTATCTCTAGTATAAATAGCTTTGTGAAGTTGTGGAATTTTCCTTCTTGTAGATGTTTGAACCCAACTGACCATATTTGAGGAGCAGGCTGATTTATCTCTAATACTTTCCTGGTGGTTCAGAGCATTGGTGGTATGTTGTTGTGCACTAATTGGGTTTATATTTGTAATGTTCTTTTCTATCTGTCCCTGTCCAGCTGTGCCCCACCCCCCTCACTGTGATATAACCTAATCCTGTTTTATCACTAATTGGGCAATGCCTCTGGGTCTCGCCAATGGGCCCTGCCCCCTGGGGCAAAAAGCCACGGCCGGGGAGGGGCCAGCACTCCCTGGCACCGGCTTTCCATTGGATAGGGTCTCAAGGCTGAGCAGGACATAAGAATAAAAGCAGAACGATCCACCAAGCCCGAGAATCAAGACTTCCTTTACCTTCGGTGGTGTCTAGTCTCGTGGGGAAGGCTACAGTGGTACAGCTGTGGGAACAGAACACCACTGCTTGCTCAGAGACATGATCAAACATTAATTTCCTGAACAGGATATTTACATCTGGTCAACTGCAGTTTCTTTTCAAATATTTCTATTCCACAGCCAATTCCCACACTTCACATTCACATGAGCCAAGGCCCAGTGGCTGTGACCAGCCCAGGCACAGCACCAGAGTCCCAGGAGCAGGACACTCAGGCTAATCTCTAGCATATTTCATCTGTCTGGGTTGCCAGCATCTGTGCTCTCTTGGCTCCACCTCAGCAGAGCATTGGATGCCTGTGGATGTGTGTTGCTAGAGAACTATTGCTTTTGCTATCTATCACATTGTATGTTAGGCAGCAGGCATATACTGATAAAGCCACTCTCTGTGACTCTCCCCATTTAATGACTGTTAGGCGCTCTCATCAAGGTTTCTATCACCTTCTGGTCTCCTACCTCCAGAGTGCGCTGGCCCCTCCCCGGCCGTGGCTTTTTGCCCCAGGGGGCAGGGCCCATAGGCGAGACCCAGAGGCACCACCCACTCAGTGATGAAACAGGATTAGGTTACATCACAGTGAGGGGGGTGGGCACAGCTGGACAGGGACAGATAGAAAAGAACATTACAAATATAAACCCAATTAATGCGCCACAACATACCACCAATGCTCTGAACCACCAGGAAAGTATTAGAGACTTAGATATCTTAAGGAAGAGCAAAGTTCACATTGGTTAGGTGAAAAATTTTGTCTACTGCTTCTTTGCTGTCCAGATCAAAGACCATTTATCCAAACAGTTTATAAATGGTGATAATTATGAAAGAAATACTTTTTCTGGGATTTTTTAATGTTTTTGACTCTGTAAGTCAAATTTATTTACTTACTGCTAAAACATGATCTTTTCCATGATGAGAAAAAAAAGGAAATATTATATAATTACATTTTCATCAAGGGGGATGTAGGGTATGCTATTATATTCTTTTAAGCAGACCAGTAAAATGTGGATAAGATGTAGCCACCAACTGATTGAAAAAATTACTTTCAGTTAACAAGGAATCATTATTAATCATTTCAGCTGGAGAGTTCCACAGGGGGCTGTTTTGGCCATGTTTTTTTTTCAGCATGTAAAAGAAAAGAGATTTGAATGACAGGAGAAACCATAAGCTTTAAAAATCTGTGGATGATGGATAGCTGTGCAGGATTGTAAATGCTCCAGAGGATAGGGTTAGAATTTACAAAAATAACTGTCAAATTAGACAATTTATACAAAATAAGAGTGTGCAAGAAAAATAATAGGATGCCATGACAAAATGCACAAATTAAACAGAACTAATTGCATAGAGTGCAGAAACACAAAATTTTAACATGGCCTAATACTACAATTTTGTTACAACATAGACAAATTTTTTAATGCCACACTACTGCTTCTTAAACCATCAAAGATGCTTTAAGAAGCATATTTGAGCATGCCATAAACATTTAAGCATACCATTTCTTGATTTCACTATACACCTGATACTTTTAAAGGCAAGTAGTTAAAGGGAAAGTGAGAATTCACACCAATAAATGATAACATATGGCAAGCTCTGTATCTGAACATCATGAACACTGGAATAAAAGAGCAACTGCCTCGAAGTTCAGATATAGCCATTCCAGAATATAAACATTACCACATATAAACAAAAGGAGCTAACAAAGTAGTATGGCAAGAAAAAATTAATCTGTTAATAGCAAAGTTTTGATTGTTTTGTCATGTAAATATGGGTTCCATGCTGTGGTAGGGAATCCCAAACTGCAATGTTTTGGCAACAAAGCTGGATGAGTTTTCAGTTAAGATAAGTACTGAGAAGAAAGGGAGAGGTATTTTATACAAGCATAGATTACCCGCCAGGAAATGTATGTATGCTGTTATTAATAAAATCTCCATAAAATAATTGAATTACATATGGGTTTGAGGTATTAGGGTTTGATATATGAACATCTGTATTTTGCTAAAAACTAGAATATTCTTTCAGGAGATTACGAAAAAGGGATTATATAATATAATGGAACATTTCAATTTCTTCAGCAGGCTTTTTTATGTCTTTGAAGAAATGTTATGAGATTGACAAAGGTTTTGATTCAGGAAGAATAGAAATCTGTTGTGAAATGACTGTTGTTGGAATATGGTAAAAATTAAAGCACATGGATCAAACATAAATTTAAGAATATTAGCATTTGGCATGTTTTCATATGACACAGATATCAGGAAAATTACAGAGCAGTCCTAAATAAAATGCATTCCTACTGCTTTTGTATTAGGCTTTACTTAAATCTGTTTCCAGTTGTGAAAGAACTAGATTACACAATAGTCTATGTAACTATTGCTGACCTCTTTTACACCATGCTGTTTTTCTAAACATCTAAGAAGTGGGAAAGGATCTTGTATTCATAGAATAATAGAATCATTAAGATTGGAAAAGATCTCAAAGCTAATCAAGTCCAACCTTTCACCAAGCACTGCTGTGTTCATCACCAAACCATTAGCCCAAGTACCACATCTACATGTTTTTGAACACTTCTGGGGATGGTGGGGATGGTGCAACCCTAAGCAACCCCTTCCAGTACATAACCACCCTTCCAGTGATTAAGATTTTCTTAATTTACAGTCTCCCCTGATGAAACTTGAGGCCATTTCTTCTTGTCCCATCTCTTATTACCTGGGAGAAAAGGCTGATCCCCACCTCACTACAACTCCTTTCTAGGCATAAGCAGAGATCAATAAGATCCCCCTTGAGATTCCCTTTCTCCATGAAAAAATCCAGAATACTTTAGACAGGCAAAAAAAAGTAGATATTGGTGTATTAAGCTAATTTACACTTAAAATAAATGTTAGATTTCTCTTTCATAACCTACTTGGAATACTCTTAATTTTTAATTTAATCCTCCTTTTGCAATAGCTATCTCAGGATATTACTGGAATAAAATAAGAATTTGGGCAATGTTTTTTCTAGGATTGAATTTAACTTTTCAAATCTGTTGATACTGATATAAAACCTTTGCAAAGAAAATTAGAATTAATGAGAAATGGCAATACACACTGTTGGAATTCTTTCCGGAATTTGTCTTCATATTCATAATCATAAAAGTAGCAGAAATTATTTTCTATGCTGAATTATAAACAGTATTTAAAATTCAAATTGCTAAAAGACCATTGAAAACAACATTTTATGTCCTATTTTTTCCCTTGACCTGTTGAAAGGGAGGTACAGTATTACTGTCCAGTACTGAGTCATCATAGAGTGATAGTTACTGCCTTGTAGTTCATATGGTGCCTTTAAACAGGGGTAGTTATACAAGTATATGGAAAATGCAATATTCTACTTAGTTAACCAACACTATCCGTGGTTTTTACTGAAGTGATAATCTCAATGGAATAAAGCATTCTGATATTATAATAGCCTATTTCTTGTTTTCTAAAATTGTGATGAATGCAGGTCTAGTGAAATTTAAATAAATTTGTGAAAATAAGCCTTAAAAACTTGGCAGTTGTTGAAGAAACATCCTGCAAGAGTGGAAACTTGCTAAGCATTTAAATTATTGCTGAATAATGTCCTTGAGTTGTGTGTGCAAACTTAGAGAATAAATCACTTTTTGCATTAAGTAAAACCAATTTACTTCCAGGAGGAAATGTTCCTGTTCTCTTTAAAGTACAATTAATTTCTGGCAATACAATACAATGAACTATGTTATTGATATTTTCAATTTATATACATAGAAATAATGTGTAAAAATAGCATTTTCATCTAAACCCAAGAGGGTATAACTAAAACTCCCGAGATGATTTTAAAGAGCAGGAAATTTTGTGGATAGAAAGAATTTGTAACTTTTCTGGATTAATATTTTAGGTCACAGGAGAACTAAGATTATGCTTAAGGATTATTAAGATATAATTTCCTGATTTTAAGTACTTGGAGGCTTCTATGCAAGGATCAGAGTGCTGCCACAATCAACTAATTTTGTAGGAAAGGTAGTAATATAGGGGGGTTGCGCCCAATATAAATTCTAGGTAATTTTCTTCTTCAGTTGGTTAAAGCTAAAGCAAAATAGTCTAGCGTAATTGTTTCCACAGAGATTCAAAATAATAAAACAGAAAAAAGTTGTAGTGAGCGTCAGGTTAATTTAAACTCCTAAGAGACTCTGTTCCAAAGTACATTTAGCTTAAGAGGCATATTTTCACTTGCAATGTGATTCTCCTGTCAGAGTTCATATACTACTGCTGTCATAAGAAAAGTAAAGGTAAGAGAAATACAAAATACAAAAAAGAAATGTTGTGAGAAAATTCAATTGGAGAAATAAAAGTAAGTTAAACTCTTAAAACAGGAATTTTATTTGGTTGGTTGAGGGTTTTGTCCCCCCTAGCAAAATAGTAACACCATTGCCAACTATATTGCTTGATGACTTCTGCTGAGACAGAACAGACTGCTCAGCAGGTTGAGAGACTGAAGACCAAAGGTGTTTTTATGCTGGAAATTCTGAGGTATTTATCTTGGAGACATTGATGAGGTTCTGCTGGACTCATTTGCTTTTCACTGTTAAATGTTCAGCTCAAACCCTAGTGAGAAACTGTAAAAGTAAAAATAACCAGGCTATTTTAATATTAAAAAAATGTTGAATATATATCTTTTTACTCTCAGGTTATTTTTTTGAACACATGTAAAATACTTTGGGAAAAAAAAATCTGCCAATCTTTGAGCAATGAAAAAAACTCCAAACCAACAAACAAGCCCAAAACCCAACAGCAATCCCTCAAAAACAAACAAACAAAATGACCAATGTGAAAAAAAAAATAAACAAAAATTAACACACACACACATACACACACACCTCCAAACTAATTTATCTAATACAAGCACCATGGAAAATTTTTAGAACTTGGCAACACTGCATGCATTAAATGGATAATCTGTTAATATGACGTCTTGAATAATCTTAAGATTAGAGAGGCATACATGCTTCCTCCAAAGCATGCAGACTACCATTATAGCATCTAATGTTCTCCTTTTATATGTTAATTATCATTAGCATAAAACTAACATAAATTTTATGTTTTATGCATAATTTTTATGCACTATGTTTATGCATAATTTTTCTATGCAACTGTCTTTTCTACTATTCAAATGGACACATTTTTGCTTTCTGTATTTTCTATTATTTATTTACCAGATTTTAAATTTTGAGCATTAATCTTCGTTAATGTTGCACTGGAAAGAGAAAAATGCCTGTAGACAAAAACTTGGAAAGTAATTTGCTTCAGGAAAATCAATTTTAGATTGTCCTTATTAAGCTAATGTGTAACCTCAAATATTATTAATGGAATAAGCATGGTTATGGTATTGATAATTTTAACATATCTTAGCAATTATAAAGAAATGCATCCACTTCCACGAAATGAATGTTAACTCAGTGATGAATCATTTGTATTTGATGATCATAAAGGAGATTCGCTGCACTAATCTGTTTTCTTCCTCTGCTTTTATAGAAAACATTCCCTTTTTTGCATCCCCATACTTACAAGCATCCATGCCCAGTCAGAGTCTCTATTGCTTTTACCCTGGTGCACTTTCCTCAGTCGTCACAAAGCATTCTGATCCCTTTCAACCATGAAAATATATCCTTTATTATTATTTTAATTATTTTGATTTCCCCCTCCTAGAACTGAAATCCTAAAATATGTCCTGTTTTTTTATAACCTTCTGAGCGTTAATGTAATTTGTTTTTCAAATGAAATTTTTATGTTCAAATAACCTTCTCAAGTCATAATTTAAAATGCTCTGGTGTGCATTCTGAACTCTTCTATCCAGATGTCCCTGGAGTTTACTGTTCTCCACAGAAATTCACAAATTCTAATTTGCAGGAGAGAGCTTAAAATTGATTTTTCTTCAAAACACTGTTGGGGTGTAGGGAGTGGAATATTGAACACACTTGAAAGCTTAGGCTTTTATTGGGCTGCTTTTCTGACACAAAATGTGTTTCTTTCAAAGCGTACTATTTGAGGTTTAAGTCAATTGATATTCATGTAAGGCATATGTATGTAATTATTTGTGGGTTTTATAAGTATTGAACAAGTATTTACTTGTTTTGTTGTATATCTAATGTCTGACTATTTATTGTCAATGGCAATAGAAGGCTTTTGTTTTGTGTTTTTCAGATCTCAGGGTAGAGTTGTTTTGGTTGTGCTCCAAACCTGCAAGCTCAGGGTGAGTAATAATTTTTGTTATTTCTTTATCCTGAATTGGGATGGTTCTGTGATTTTTTTTTTTTTTTTTTTTTTTTTTTTTTTTTTTTTTTTTGTTTTGTAGCATATGATCATATTTCCTGGAACATTTAAAAAAAAAAAAAAAAAAAAAAAAAAAAAAAAAAAAAAAAGAGCCCCGCCCAGTCTGTGATAATGTCAACCAGTAATATCAGCAATTAATTAATCTCTATTTGTTTCAAGATATTGAGAGGAAGGAGGAATTTCTTTTCACTTACCCTGTAACAGTAAAATAAAATTTTTCATGTTTTGTTTGTTTGTTGTGTGTTAAATAGTTTGACTGAAGACATCATGGCAAAATTGTACTTCAATGCGCTACATGTAAATTGAACATTTTGCATTTTGGAACTAATGTTAAAATAGTCATCAAACACAGAAAATGATGTAATTTCAGAGTGAGAGATTTAACCTGAACCAAAGAGCCAACCATCTGCAAAAACAACAGAGGTTCTTCAGATGTAAACTGCATTTCTGTATATCAAATAGCTGGTGAGAAAACATCTTTTAGGAACGAATAAGGGCCAGGCAGCAGAAAACAGTCATACTACCATGTTACAGGTTTTATCAAAATTATTTCTTACTGTCAGGAATTTTATGTTAAAATTTGGGGGAATGAGAGATAAGATGGATAGCTGTTATAATGAAAACTAAAATTACTGGAAACCTGTGGCTGCCATAAATCAATTTTTATATTTTTGCATATACTAAGTTTTTTGAGAAACATTATGTTTAACATGAAGTCAGTTGAACAAAATACATTGATATTTAGCATGTTCCTGAAATAATTTAATAAGTAATGTAATAAAGCTATTGAGACAAACTTAAACATGTTACCAAAGTATTCTCCTGTGGTTTAAGCTTGTTTCATGATATTAGACATAACAAAGTCAAATGCTTGATTCATAACAAGGGACAATATGATTAGCATTCAGTTGAGATCAAACTCATAAGTAAATCTCATTTGTATAACACAAATATCTGTCATATTGTGCATACATTAGCAGCAAACAGCACTTCTAGACAGTGGAAACCTAAACCCAGGAGAACAGATCTGTCAGCTTTGCTTTGTGTTTCCACTCACTGTGTGAAGGTGGTAGTTCAGTTTTGCTATGTTACTAGTTTTGTACCGAGTTACACATTTTGAGTTTTATGGCATATTTCAGTGTCAAAGGCTTCCTTTGAAATCCTAAAATATAAATTTTTGTATTATCAATTTTAAAAATCATGTAAAATATTTTTCTTAATATTTGGTCAGCTCTGGTGGACTTTGTTTCCATTTTGTTTCTGATGGTTTTCCATGAGGTTATTTCTTGTTCTTTTGCTCCATCCTTCAGAATGAAATTGATCATCGTTATCCCACAATTTTTTATCAGTAACAAATCTACTATCGTCAAAACTGTTAACTGTATAGATAATTGCCCTGCAAAGTTTGTTAATTTCTGATGGTTGAGGAAACCCTGGAAGTCTTTAATAGTAATACGCTGAAGTAACTGTTAGAGGAGTCTCACTACAATACTGGTATATTAGTTGATACAAGATTCCTGGTAATGTTTTCCCCTTATGTTGTGAGCAACTGATGCTATATAAATATACACAAGCATATATGTGTGTGTGTATTGTATGTAATGAAGCCTGTTTTTCAAAGAAAGAAGTGTACAAACACAATGGTATCACATGGTTTGAGATATGGAAGAGGTTATATATCCTCTCATGCTAAAGGAGTTCTATTGGTATGAATATAGGAGGCAGCTAAGCTAACTGCATTAAATAATTGATAAAAATAATAAAATTATGGTAAAGTAAGAGGGAGGAGGGTTTGAAATAGATATATATTTTAAAAACAAACAAACAAACAAAAAACAAACAGACAAGCAAAAAAACAAACAAAAACCAAAAAAGGATATATATATATATATATTACACAAAAGAGAAATCATTAACTCTTGTGGAAAAAGGTAGGAAAAGCTCTCAAAGCTTCAAAAACCCAGCACAGAAGAAAGAAAACCCAAATCTAAAAACCCCCCAATTTGTAACTTTTAAAAATTGGATCACTTAAGTTTAGCATAGTTGGGGCAATTAAAAAAATACATCTTGCAGGGATTTAATATGTAAGATGGCTCTTTTCCAATATTATCATCTTACCAATCTACTTAAAATAGAAAGAGAAATTGTTTAATTAACTCCTTGTATAAGTTCAATAATGTCTATAAAACATGGGATTCTCCTCAGGGTTGCTTGTAAACAGACTATACAGCAGATTTGTCAGAGAATTTTCTTATATTGTTTTATTGGACTGAAATTTAGATACATTAAAGTGATGCAGATGACTGAAGTAGAACTTATAATGACACAGACAGCATATGAGTTTTAAAGAATTCTTGCAAAATTTGGGTCAAAACCATGCTTTGTTGAGTTAGAAGTTTAAACAAAGGTTTGTGGTATGCCTGATTTAAATTAATCATTTATTACAAAAACTCTAAAAACAAAGACAAAGTTAAGTAACACTAGTACTGTTTTTCTAAATCTTACGATGTTGTTTCAGGGTTTTTAAACAATGACATTATGTTATGTACATATTTGAAAATATTACTTAACAAATAAATTATTTCAACTTTCTTCACTTAAGAATTACATGATCATTCTTACAGAGATTTGAAAAAAAAAAAAAAAATCTGATACAGAACCTATGGATGAAAACAAATATTTCACTGGAATATTAATACCAGCATGTCAGTGCCAACCTCTAATGGCAGTATTTCTATTTTTATACAAAATAAATAAATAATAGTTTAAAAGAACTAAACAAACCTAACTAAATGAAAGTACCCACCAAAACAAAACCATAAACCCTTTTCCTCTGACCTACTTTGTTTTACCATTTTTCTAGTTCTCTCATAGTTCAGTTATTTTTTTTTAACTCCATTAATATGCTTTGTTTATCTGTTGCCTCATACAATTAAAGAAGGAAAATAAAATTTCAGTGCTATGGCAAATTTTCTCAAAAAAGCCACAAATAAGCCACTTAAATTTGCAATGTATTCCTTTGGAGACAAATATTATTTTTAAAAAAAATATACAATGGAAGAAAACAGCAACAACAAAAATCTGTTTCCTGACACCTTGTGGATGATCTGAGATGAGTCTGTAAGGGGCAGCATGCAGCTTCAAAAATTGTGAAGGATGTGTCTCTCCCTTTAGGATGTTAAGCAGCTGAATCAATTATGGTAATTTTTCATACTTGTCTTTTTCACCTTTTTGGTATTTTTATATCAGTGAAAACAGTGGCAGGAAGGAAGTAGATGTGGAGAGTGAGCTTGAGTTTTATTGTATGTTCAGTTTGTGATTTCTGTTTCTACAGCCTGACACTTATGAAAATAACTTCCATCAATCTGTGTTTGTGACATAACTTTTCATCATCCCAGAAATACCATAATTTTTAATTTTTAACACACCTTATATTTTTATATTATCTAGAAAATCAATATATCAAACAAACATCTATTTTTCAATTTTAAAATTAATCTTTTTGAAGACAGACTTTGCAGACATAATCTCAAAATGCCATTTTACATTAATTCCCCAGAGTCCTGTATCACAAATTGTCAGATATATTTTTATAAGTATACTTGCATTTTAACTGGAAACACCTTTATTGTAGTTACTGTATTTAACATCGTATTTGGAGAATTTTACTTCTGATTACTTATTTACATATGAAAGGATGGAAAGAAATACAAACAAATATGGGCATGTATATTTAAAAGCATATTAGTTTGCCTGAATGCATTCAGATTTGATCCTGTATAGTCTCTGATTGCATTTTTGCTTTATATATAGGCTATGTAAATGCATACATATATAGAGAAATATGTACATGCATACATGGAAATGTGCATTTATGCATTTCTAATGTGTAAAGTAATATTTTCATAAAAGCACTGTAAAAGTGATTAACCACTTGTTTGTTAAATTTTAAACATAAATCTAATAAAACAGGGGAAAGCAATACAGCAAATATATCTTTTAATACTTTCCATATTCATATAAATAATGTTCACTAACACATGAAAATGAATGATATTAATAGATATTTTGCATGCCATATTAAGGTAAAAGTAAAAGATTGTATGTAAATTGAGAGCAAATTCTGGGGTCCTTTTACTGTTCTTTTTTGTCTTTTTTGAAGTCACAAAAATTTACTCCTGCAGGAAAAAAAACCCTATCTTTCTAAAAGATTAAAATGTACCACCTAAAAATTTATTTATTTTATTTGAAACACAAAATAGTCACTAAATTAAATTTTTATTAAGTAATAGAACCAATGAAAGTTAACCAGCTTGGATAAATGTGAAATGGAAACAAAATGGCTTTTATACTAAAAACACTTCCTTTTTTTAATAAGCACACTTTGAAAATATTAATTAAAAAATCCTACCATGGCCACTGCCTAGAGAAAATTATCATTAGAATGATGATAGGCAATCTTGATGAAATTTTCTTTTTTTATCTCTGAGAATGCCATTGCATCTCTTGGGAGTATGATTATTTCTGAAATTAAAATCAGCTTTAAAAGAAAAGGTAGCTTGAATTTCATTTTCAGATTGATGGAGTGTGGCTGTGCCTTTCCGCACCGTGTGGACGCGGGCCCCTGGCTGGCTCAGATCTGCACAGCGGCCAGGATGTTTTCAGTCTGGGTATGCAAACAGGTTATCTTTACCTGCTGGACTCGGCTTCTCAGCAGCCGCTGGTCCAAATTGTGTTGTGACTGCGGCAGTAGATCAAAGGATGGCTCTTGGCTAAGCAGGTTTAAAGATGGTTTATCCAAGCCGAGCTGTGGGAGATCCACAGCTTGTCCAAACCGCCGGCCAGAGAGAGTTTGAATTTCCCTCTCTCATCTTATAAGCGGGGGAGGGTTCAGGGGAGGTCATAACAGGATAGCAAATCAGGGAATTTGGGGGGTTACAGGGGGTGTCCACCTCTAAGCCTCTGACCACTGACAAAAAGGGAAAAGGAATTCCCCCGGGGCCAACCTATCACTTGGTGCCTCCCTGGGAATTTCCCAGGCCTGGGAGGGGTCCTAAAGTGACAGACAGGATGCTCCAGAGCAGGGGGCAGGGGGTGGAGAGGGAATTGACAAGGATAGGTGGGGGGTGGGATGACTGACATGAAACAACTCAAAGGGGATGAACTGTTACAGAACTGGGGGCACAGCGAAATGAACCACAACATAAAATTTCTTATAAAAACTTGATAAAACAATTCTTGCACCGCCACAATGGAGCTAAACATACAATGCGAGTATGTAAACCATAGACCCACATTTTTATCCTCGAGGTTTTGCAATTGTGATTATATCCGGTTCCTTAGAAAGAACTTTTTAGTTTTGAGCCAGTAATTATTGTCCCTTGAAACTTGCTTAAGAGACAGGGCTTGTGGACAAGTGACAGGGTCTATCATATGTAGCCGCAAAAGACACAAATTTGTTTGAAACTAAAGGAAATTGAGCAAGGAAGAAACACTGGTGTTATACTGCTAAATGGGTATCAATTTTGGAATAATTTTCTCCAGTTACATTATTTAAATTATTTGATGGGTAGCAGACATGTCTCTTTGACATACTAGAAATCACTTGTAATGGACACAATAGTGGGTACAATTATCATTTGAAGTATAAGAAATATTCTTAGACTTATTTTCTAAAATATCCTTGAACTTCCTTGTTGATTCACAGTCATCCCATTAAACACAATTTTTCTTGGTTATTTTCAGGACATGGGAAACGGGAAGAAATATTTCAAACCTATTACCTTGTATTTAAAAGCTATGTCAATATCTGCTTTTGTAAGCTTGGAGTTACTCATTTTTAACAAAGGATGTGGAATAGGAAATGTCAATTATAACTTAAAGGTAAAATTTTCTTTTTCATCCAGCCCCTAACATTATTACAGAACATATGAAACAGGAGGACTTAAAATGCAACATAGCAAGAAATTTTCCATTTATTTTAGTGGAGATCTACTAACTCTCCAAAGAAATTTCTCCTCAAGACCAAAAGATAATGTACAACCATTTTGTAATGCTGCAAGAGACAGGTCATCCTCAGGACAACTGGCCTCCTGATCTGGTAGACAGGGACTGGGAGTAGAATAGCCAGCCCCCCCTGCAATCCAGGAGAACAAAATAAGTGACCTGCTGAGCTACTTAGATGCTCTTATGTCAACAGGACCAGACAGGATCCATCTTAAGGTAATGAGGAAGTTAGTGGAAGAGCTCACCAAGCCACTTTCCATCACTTATCATAATTCCTGGCTCACCAGGGAGGTTCTAGATGACTGGAAGCTACCTAATGTGACACATCCCTAAGAAGGGCTGGAAGGACACTGCAGGAAACTACAGGCTCATTTTGGTGTGGCAAGGTTATGGAACAGATCATCTTGAGTGCCATCACACAGGACCTACAGGACGGCCAGGGGCTCAGACCCAGCCAGAATGGATTTCAGAGACTGCAGGTCTGGGCCAACCTGGCCAACCTAACCTCCTTCTATGACCAGATGACCCATCTGGAGTGTGGTCCTCTGAAAAGGGACGTGTACCACTGGATCGATGGGCCAAATGGGGGGCATGGGTTTTAATAAGTCCAAGACAAAGGTCCTGCCCTTTGGCCACAACAACCCCCTGCAGCACTACAGACTGGGGACAGAGTGGCAGAAGAGTGCCCAGGTAGAAAAGGCCCAGGGGATAGTGACAGACAGCAGCTGAAAATGAGTTGGCCAAGAAGGCCAGTGGCATCCTGGCCTGTAACAACAGTAGTGTGCCCAGCAGAATCAGGGCAAGGATTGTCCCCTTATACTTGGCACTGGTGAAGCCATACCTTGAGTGCTGTGTCCAGTGCTTGGCCCCTCAACATAGGAAAGTTGTGGAGCTGCTGGAGCATGTCCAGAGAAAGGCAAGAAGGCTGGTGAAGAGTCTGAGGAACAAGTCCTGTGAAGAGCGGCTGAGGGAACTGGGGTTATTTAGTCTGAAGAAAAGAAGGTTCAGGGGAGACCTCATCGCTCTCTGCAATTCCCTGAACAGAGGCTGTAGCCAGGTGAGGGTTGGCCTCTTCTCCGAGGTTTAGCTTAGACCTTAGGGAGACGTTCTTCACAGAAAGTGTGATTGGTCATTGGACTGAAATGCCCAGGAAGGGGATGGAGTCACTGTCCTAGCAGGTGTTTAAGAAAAGACTAGATATGGCACTTAGTGCTATGGTCTGGTTGATTCTGTGATTAGAAAATTAGTGACATATGCTATATCCCTGAAGTAAATGATAAAATTATGATAGAAATAAATATGTGGGGTTTTTTTCCCTTTTAGTTATTACTATTTCTTCTCCCTTCTTAAAAAAATAAAGGGGGAAAAAAAAGAGGGAGGAAAGGTAATGATGCTTGAACAGCTTTTGGGTTTCTATAAACCTGTAGAATTCCCCACGAGATTAGACGGCCGCCGATGGCAAAAGTAAGAGTCTGGCTCTCTAGCACCAGGTGGAATTTTACAGCTTTTATTCTCAAGTCCTGCTTTGCTGGAGAACTTTCCCGATGACTTGCCTATGCCAGAGAGCCCTGGCCCCTCCCCTGTCAGGGCTTTTCCCCCAGGGGGCAGGGCCCAGAGGCACCACCCAATAAGGGACAAGTGGGAGGGGAACAGAGGTTACATTTCAGTGTGAGGGATGGGCACTGCTGGGCGAGGACAGATCACATGATATATAGGAGAAACATTGCAATTCTGATGAAATATAAATCCAATTAATGCATTACAACATAAACCTGAGAAATATTCTTCTGGAGTTTTTCTCAAAACCTAGTACAAAGTTTATTAATGTGGTGGCCTGCAATTGAAGTCCTTTTTCATGCACTCCTAATGAGCTTGATCTTACAAGTTCTTGTCAGGCAGGTCAGCATACAGTATTTTCTTAGGTATACAGGTTTTATATCTTTAATATGCATTATTTTCACTGGGCATGTAAAAAAAAAAATAAAATAAATGACTCACTAGTTTATGTCACTACCTTGCACAAATTGATAGGAAGATGCTCAATAAATATCTAAAGACCTTAATAAATGCTATATGCAGTATCCTATTTACTGCTTTACACATTGGAAGCTAGAACTGAATCCACTCTTTGTTGTGTCTTTTATTTTCTCTATATTTTATATTTGTCATAAAATGAGAAATAGTAACTTTACTCATTGCAGTACAGAAAGTGCTGTTAAAGCACAAGTTTATCAGAGACTTGATAATTTAAAATTCACATTGAAAATAGAGCATTAAAAATAGGCTGAATATTTAGACAGTTGCTAGGATATTGGACACATGCTTCAAATGATAATGTCCTGCCTTTTCATCTTCATCCAGCTTCTGCTCATGAATGAATCAAATTTTCCCAGAGAATAATCTTCTTGAAAAGTATCTCACGAACTGTCAACATTTGTGGATCTATAAAGAGTTGAGCTGAAATCTGATCAATATTTGTTTAATGAAGTTGCAAAATAAGCAAACTTTTTTTTTTTCCATTTCATACAGAGTTATGCTTCGTTTCCAGAAGTTAAATTAGAAGCTGTCACATGAAAATACGTGTGCAACATGGCATTTTCTCAATACTTCCTATGTCTGAAAATATATTGGGACAAAAACTGCATTATCTTTCAGGGAAATGTATTTTGAGTGTGTGCATGTGCATGTTCTGTTGAAGAGTTTTCCTGAATCTTTATTGTCACTAAGATATTGTATAGAAATAAAACCTGAAAAATTGCATAATGAAAAAAAACCTTATAATATGGCCTACTTGGGCTGATGGGTCTCAGAAATGCATAATTTTCTGCACAGATGGAGGAAAAAATATTTAGGGACTCATTTTCAAAGATTTGGCCAACAGATTCACTCGCATTCACTTGGGCATTGAGTACAGTAAAATCTGATCTCAACTGAATATTTCAGAATTTTCAGGAGAAAATCACTTACATATCATGTAAACGAATACACAACTAACAAGAGTGTTAGTCCTAAACAAAAGGTTGTTAAATTATTTTAATTCATAGCTCAAATTAAATATAGTGTTTTGAACAGAGAACACAACACAAAATCTAAATCAGTTCAAAGATTCAGCTGCCTCAGCATGACTTTTCCAGGGGTGCTTGACTGCAAAGATTTAAGTGACTTTTCTTCTGAACTAGCTTCCAGCATCTGTCAGTCTGATTGTTCCACTCAGTTCTCTGTATTACAATGAAATGGAAAAGTAGGGAAGGATGAAGAGGAAATTTGAAAACAATTCAAATTTTTGTAGTTTTAGAGTTCATTGCTGGATATGTTGAGTGAAGTTTCTTACATATTATGTGGAAAATTCAGCCCAGCTTTCAAATATTTTAAAAAAAAAAAAAAAATCGTATTTCAGAATGCAATTCCATAGGAGTTTTCATCTGATTTAAAAATTAAAGTGACTAGAGAGGAGAAAATTAAAATACATGTTATGTGCTAGAACACATATTTTTGTGAACTTCTAGCAGTTCCTTCCAGTACAATCTCCTCCTAGTCCACTGGCATTTGTGCTTTGATAAATTGCTTGCAGCACATCCGAATTTACAACGTGAACAGGTGTATTCAACTTCTAAGATACTATTTTCGTTTTGTTCATTTTTCCCCCATGACATATCAAGAGTAAGGAATTTATGTATTATGATTTGTCCTTTTGAACACTGATAACCCTATCAATGTTTATCAGTTTGTATCTGAATTGAAACTTGGTATTTATTTGGACTATGTGTATACTCAGAGACTACGATTAACTTTATGCCAGATTATTTTATCAATAATGAGGAATTAAGGGAAGAAAACAGAGGAAACCTGCATTCAGAAAACAACATTGAAGTGTATTTATGTCTGCAGAAGTCTTTCAACACAAAGTAGGTAATTCTAGAGGTAATAACAGAGGAGAATTCATTGTGTAACTGGGTGGAATTCAGCACCTCATATGTCAGCTTTACATGACAGATTATTAATAAACTGCCACTCTCATCAGTAGTTACCAATTGGCAGCAACTGCCCTTTCTGAATTTGAATTTCAAGAAGTTTATTCTTAAGTATTCTTGCTCTCTAATACAATTCCTTTCAGTGCAAGCGTTTCTCTTTATGCAGAAAATATACCTAGTTCTTGTGCCATATAGATCATTAAAAAAAAAATAAAAATAGCAGAATAGTAGCACACAAATCAACTTTACTCATTTTGCCATGCAGAAAATGAGGACTGGAGAAGATAGGGGATTTTTGTACCTGGACACATGGGAAAGGTTATTGAAATATTACAGTGCATAGTAGAAATCAGATTTCTCTAAACAGAGACACAGGCATAGTGTTAATAAATTGTGGGGCTTTTTCATACTTTAGACGTTTTTTTACTTGCTTCCAAAACCATTGCAAACACCTTTGCAGATTGATCCTAGTGAAAATCTTATAAAATGTCCACTGACCTTAGAGATGGGTAGAGATGGGATACACAGATACACTTTTTATAATGAAATATCAGGTAATCCCTTCACAAAGAATAGTTCTTTATGAAGTAAGGAAATTATTGCACAATATGAGCAACATGTTGCTGTTTTGAGTCCTACTTTCTTGCATATTTAGGCACTTTGGGAAGATTTTCCTATGTCAGGTGTATGTCCTCTCTTCAAATTCCAAAATATTTAGGATGAAATTGTGTGATGAATATGCAATGGCTAACACATGCTAAGAAACTTCTGTGAAACACTGTCTTAGAAGAGAACTAGCAAAAGCTTCATCCCAAAATTAAACTCAGGCTAAAAATATTCATTATTAATTAATTCATCTTAAGCAAGCCAAAAGCATAGATGCAAATGAACTTTCTTTTTCTTTTTCTTTTTCTTTTTCTTTTTCTTTTTCTTTTTCTTTTTCTTTTTCTTTTTCTTTTTCTTTTTCTTTTTCTTTTTCTTTTTCTTTTTCTTTTTCTTTTTCTTTTTCTTTTTCTTTTTTTCTCATTTATTTTGCCTTTGATTTTCCTTCTTTTATGCTTTCCCTTTTGCTTTTCCTTTTGCTTTTCCTTTCTGTTATGCTTTTCCTTTTGCTTTTCCCTATTTCAGGTACAGGATTATATGACAGAACTGTAAAAGAGCAAGATTGGGCCATTGTCAGAGTATCATTTGCAATTCCTTTTCTTCTACATGAAAAATAAATTTCTCTGTATTTTTAAGGCATTAGATCATATCAACTCTGCTACCCATAAGGAGATAATTAAAGTAATTTTCTTCCATCTATATCTCTTTTTAAATGTATGAAGATCTAGGATAACAGTAATCTTGGAAGGTTTGTTGAAGTCAATATAATTGGTAGGAGTTGAGTGGAGGCATATATCCTTTAGAAAGGTTCTTTGATGTTTGTACTGCCACCTTTTAAAATAATTTTAGAAGAGACAAAGAATAGGAGGAGCTCCAAGACAATGTGAAGCTCTCACCACCAAGTCCGAATATCCTGCCATGGACAGGGACATCTTTCACCAGAAAAGATTGCTCAAAACCCCTGACCTTGAAATATTTTTAGGGGGACATTCACAACTTGGGGCAACCTGTACAATATCTCACCACCTTCATCATAAAAAATTCTCGCTGATGTCCAGTCTCATTCATTATTTAATCTTCTAAGTTATTAAAAAAAAAAAAAAGACTAATATTTTTGTCATTCCCAGAAATTACATTCCTACATTGTTTCCCATAGGTGTCAATCTTGACTTTTTCTTCTCCTTCCCCATATATCTGAAAACATGCCTAGTTTCTGGAGAAAAGCTGACTGAAAAATATTAAACACTTTGCTTTTCTTTTTTAATGGCGTGCCTTTTTTTTTTTTTTTTTTTTTTTTTTTTTTTTTTTTTTTTTTTTTTTTTTTTTGCCAGTCATTCTGCAGCCTCCTTTATACTTACCCATTTCTAGACATTTAAATCATGGAATCTACCTTAAGTATCTTAAAGAGCTATGACTACTATTACTGTATTTTTTATGGGTTTCTTTTTTCCTCCGGTTTTAATACAGAAAAAAAAAGTTGCAATCTTGGGAAATTTTCACCAACCCCTTCTCCAGACAGTGTTGGACAAAGGTTTTTACTGGCAGTTTCAAATTATAAGTATACTCTTCCAATTTAAATAAATTTTCTGTTGACTTTCAGAAACCATGGGAGGAAAGTTTCTGCTGTTTTAAATAAGTTCTTTTTTCTTCATGGTTTGATTTGCCAGTCTCAGAAGAGGACAATATATCTATTTATGTAGAACTACCTTAAGGCTCTTAGCGTGGCCAGGGGAATAGTAGGGTAAGAGTGTCCAAATACCACTACATGCAGCATACATATTTAAGCAATTCTTAACATGCATACCAGACCATAAATTGCCTATGAAAAATATCTAATGCAAGATCTTGACTAGCCTCAGTGCCTCATGTCATCTGGGAAGGACATGTAGTCTGAAAAACCCCTCAAAAAAACCCCAAACCTCCCCCTTGTCACAACCCACCACCAAAAAAAAAAAAAAAAAAAACTGTGACAAGGTAGTAAAACATTGTATCTGTTTCACTCTTTTCTGTTGCCTGAACATGAAAGTGTAATTCAAAGGAAATATACATTGGCATGACACATTCCCAGACAAAACCTGTTTCTGAAAGAGTATTACATGTAGAGGTTTTTTTGAAAGAACAGGTGTCCCATCGATGGCAAAAGAAAGAGTCTGCTCTTTGTCCGGAGTGAATTATGGCTTTATTTAGTCCAGACCCCCTCCAGCTCCTTCCCCGTACCTGTCCCGGGCAAAAGCAGCCGCTCCACCCTACCTCTCAGACCTTTTATCCAGGGCGCAGGGCCTAGAGGTGGGGACAAGTCACTGCCCAATCAGGGACAAGGTGGGAGTGGAGCAGAGTTGGGTTACATTCCAGTGTGGGAGGATGGGCACAGCTGAGCAGGGACAAACCATGTGATACAGTTTCCAGGGAACAGAAGAAACATCACAAAACCCAATATAGAGATGAAATACAATGTAAACCCAATTACTGCACTGCAACAATTACAGCTTTCAGCCTGAATCTTCCCCATCCAACAAAACCATGAATGTGATTCTGTATGATAGTGCAGAGATAACACAAAGGCATCTTCCTAATGAGTTCCTTCATATCCACCAGGATGTCTGTCAGTCCAGGTGCCTCTTTTCATTAGTTTTGATTAGCTATAAGGCTTATTTTCCTAGGTATTTTGAACCCAGTTAGAACAAAAGAAATAGAGATTGGGAAAAATGCAGTAGATGGTATTTCTCCTGACCAGATATCCACCCCATCATAAGTCAGAAGGCCACTCTCCCCCAGATTCTAACCTTAAGCAAGTGCTTTTCCCAGTGTTATGACAACTTTTTTTCTTTTGCTCCTTCTTTGGGGTAGTTGTGCCAATATTCTGTTTGCTAATCTTTTAAAACAAAAGCAAAGGCAAAGAAATGCTCTGTGTAAAAAATTCTGTATGCCATCTCTATGTTCCTTTCAGCTTTTCAACCAAAGTAATCTACTCATTCATAGAGTAAAAGAAAGAAACATTGATAATTAATAACTAATAATTAATAACTTTGAATTGTGTTCTTGCTCTGTTGCTTGGTCTGTTCTGATTGATTATTATTGCTCTCAGATCCTTTTCCTTATGAAAGGATTGACATCTGAGTGCTGCGGTGATGGCTCTCAAGAAATACCTTGGTAGCTGGAGGAGTCTCACTTTGTTTCAGCCTAGCAAGCCAATCTGAAAATAAATGTCCAAAATACAATAAATGGATGTAAGAGTGACACTTCGACTTTATAAGCTAATATTAGTCACTGTATTAAATGTGGATTTGGAAGGCAATTCACTGTTAAGGCAACACATTAACCTAAATCTTTTTAAGAACAGAACTGGAGCATCAGTATCTGATTCAGTCATAACCGCACTGCCACAAGGCTGCAGTTATTGATCAGGAAAGAATGATAGCAGAAGATTTGGCATGGTGACTTGTGCACACAGCATGTTGGTTACCACGCACAGGGGGAAAGACAAATAACAACCCCTTAAGATCAGTGACAGCTGGCGCATATCGTTCTCCTTGCTACAGATCACGAGAACTCTGCTGAGATGTATGATCTATCACAGAATATTTGTCATGTCTACATCAAATGTACATATTCTTTTGTTAAGACAAGGTAATTTTCACTACCCTTACCTTTTTTACCTTTAACCAAATATGGTAGAACTATGGTAAATGCAGCAGCATGTTTCTTTCACTTTCTCTTTCTTACATGCATGAAATGTCTCTAATTATAGAAAACACTGCATCATTGACATGAAAAACTAGAAAGGAATGCTGTTGTGGGTATTAGCTAGAGGAGGAACAAGTATTTCAGGTGCTGTACATGAGTGCCCGGCTGAATCATGTACCATGAATCAGGAGGGCACTCGTGTACAGGATTTGAATCATGTAGTATATATGTACTACAATCACAGAACACTTTGGATTGGAAAAGATTTTAAAAGTCATCTAGTTCCAACCCGGATGCCAAAACAGGGACACCTTCACTAGACCAGATTTGTCAAAGCCCCATTCAGCCTGGCTTTGAACATTTCCACATGTTCATCCACATGGCACATCCTCAACTTTTCTGAGCAACCTGTTAACAATATTTTGTCATTCTTTGTAAACCTCTGGTCCTCCATCTGTGAGTTTATTTTAAGGGTCTTAAGGGTCTTAAGATAATACTTTTCCCTGAGTTAGCACAAAGAAAATCTTCACAAAAGCTACTGAGAGATAAAAAACAAATTACTGGCAAATCTTAGAAGATCAGGAATTCAGCACAATTTAAAACAAATATTTAATAAAAATAAAGCACTTCATAAAACATTGATTCTAATAACAAAAAAAGCTTTAAGCTAACCAGATTTCGGGAGGAGGAAATTAAGAGCAGAAAAGGAAAGAAAGAAAGGATAAGAGAGAAAGAAGATTTATCTGTTGCCTTGGATCAAATGGGGTCTCAGCTGCTGTAAAATCCAAGTCCAATAGAAATGTGACCACAGTCATTGCACAATGGTTTTTATTGCTGCAGCTTCCTGTGGCCACGCCCTCCCCTAGGTGGGGTTTCCAGACATCTGGCTACTCTGAGGCTATATTGGGCCTCCAGAGTGGGATGTGGGGCATATATTCCAGTGTTTCAGGTGTGCCAGTGACTGACAGCTGGACTAGGTCCTCCAGGTAGGTGGCGTGCAGAGCAGTGCAATATCACACTTTCCTCAGAACTTGTCTTGTTCTCTGCACACACACACTTCAGTTGTTTTGAGCCAGTAATCATTTTTACCAGTCTCCCACACCCTCACAGTAAATTTCTTTCAAATATCTAATATAAATATCTCCTCTGTTTTTTAAAAACTATTTCCACTTGTCCTATCACTATCTGTGCATGCACATAGTCACTCTCCCTCTCTTTTATAAGCTGTCTTTAACTACTGAAAGGCTGAAATTAGGTGTCCCCATAGCCCATCCACCCCAGGGTGAAAGCCTCCAGCTCTGTCAGCCTGTCTTCCTGGGAGAGGTGTTCCATCTCTTTGGTCCTCCAGGACCATTTTTGTGGCCCTCATCTCTCTGACAGGTCGACATCTTACTCATCTTGGGGTCCCAGTCCTGGATCACCATCATCTCAAGAGGGGAGAGTAGAAGGAGAATCTTCTTTGGTCTGCTGGCCATTCTTGTTTTGATGCAGCCCAGGATGCTCTTAGCTTTCTGAACTGCAAGCACACACTGCTGGCTGATGTCCAGCTTCCATTCACAAGAACAGTTCTTCATAGAGATGCTCTCAATGTACACTTCACCCAGGCTTACCCAGGTCTGGGACTTCCTTGACCCCGATGTAAAACCTTGCATTTGTACTTGTTGAACTTCATGAAGTTTTTGTGGCAATACTGCTCAAGTTTGTCCAGGTACTCTTGGTTGGCATCCATCATCTGTTGTTTCAGCAGCAGCACCCATGTAGGGATCATCTGCAAACTTGCTGAAGATGCACTTGATCCCACTGTCTGTATCAATGACACAGATAGTAAAGAGCAATGCTCCAAAAACAGAGCCCTGAGAGGCATCATTAGTCACCAGCCTCCACACAGAAATGCACCAAAACTCCCTGGTTCCACTCATCTAGCCAATTCCTTTCCCAATAGTTGACCCTTTAAATCCACATATCTCCAGAATGGAGACAAGAATGTTATATGCAACTGCATTTAAGAACTTACAAAAGCTTATGTAGATGACATCAGTTAGTCTTTCTCTATTAACTGTTGTAGCCATTCCATCATAGAGGACAAACAGATCAGTCAGGTATAATTTGCCATCAGTGAAATGCCCGACTGTCTCATGACATCTCTTTGTTTAGCATGAGCCTTAGCATTCCTTCAATGAAGATTTATTCCATCATCTTCCCAGACACAGAGGTAAGGCTCACTGGTCTGTAATCCCCCATCTTCCTTTCTCCCATTTTTAGAAACAGGAGAGGTGTTTTATTTCTCCTATCACTAGGGACTGGTCACTGTGAGTTTTCATATAACATGAATAGTGCCTTGGCAATTACATCAACCATCAATCCCTCAGGACCCTAGGGTCCATGTCAACAGGCTCCATAAACTTGTGCTTATTCAGTTTCATCAATTGGTTGAGCCTGCTTTTTTGCTTGCAGTGGGAGGGAATTCATTCCACTAAGCCCCACCTAAAGCAGGTGAATGTCAGTTGTACTTTCTGTGGAGAGCTTTTTAGCAGCCATTTTCAGATCAATAGTTTGTTTTCTTATAGGTAGCACCTTGCAGATGTAAAACGTTGCTAACTATTAAGGATAAGTCTGGTTATACTCAGATTTTTTTAACTCTTTAAACTATGTCTTTGACCTCTAATCAAGAGATCTTGTTCTCCAAACAATATTGTTTTCATAGAATCTTTACAGAACAATATTGAAAGGAATACTATTTGGAATAATGACTTCAAAGTCAGGGTGATTTCATAGAATAAATGACTAGTCAGGAAGATGTCACTCACTCTTAATTAAACTTCTTCATCTAGAGAACTTGCATTTCTCGTCAGAGTTGCCAGGAATCCTATGCATTTTATCTCAAGTTTGGTAATATGTGCCAGCATCTCACCATATTTTCTTAAATATAAAGTAAACTAACATTTTAATCATTATTCAATAAACTAGGAAGCCAATATCTTAAAAGAAAGACGTAAGAAGTATTTAGGGCACAATTTAGTTTGGACTTCAAGGCTTTAAAATGGCACAGATACATCAAGGTTACAACATCCAGTCGTTTGCACTAACATTACAATATTCAGTCATATAGTATAAGTGAATTGTTTACTTGCAGTTTGAACACATCCATCTCCTCTTGTTTATGATTTTACTGCTCCTGTGTTTACACATGACCTAGTTTTCTTTGCACTTACATCTACTGCAACAAAACAGGTTATAAAAAATAGGCTGAACACAAACCAGATTAAATATCTAAGGATGCTCCCCATGGTACTACTCTGCCCTATTTCACTAGTAAAAATGTCCAGAGAATACTTTAGACAGTCAATGAGTCTATTTGATTAGATGACATATATGTGCAGCAGATATTTGCACATTTAATAGTTTTTATATAAATGACTTGAAAAGCATATCTTTATAAATATAGATTAAGTAGAAATTATCTATACAACTGCAATTCTTGTAAAGAAAATGGTATTGTTTTGTTTTCCTAGTCATTCATACTTGCAGCAGTTTGCCTAAGGCTACAGGTTCATTTCATGTCTTTTCCTAATTTTTATTCTCCTTAGTTAGGTGATTGCTAATCTACTTTCAAGGTTGGTCTGATTTTTCAACAGCCAAAGAACAGATAAGCTAGTGCTCTAGAGTACAGAATGCTGTTGTGACTGTAGAAGAGCGCCCAAACTGACTGGAATCTGAGACTAACTCCCCTTGGTAGATGAAAGCCCCACCACTGAGCTTTGTTTTGCAGAGCTAGAGCAAGGGTAAAGGTGAGAGGTGCATCAAGAACACAAATGTGCTAAAGCTCTGGCAACTGCTGCTGCTATTGAGGGTGGGTGCCATTGTAACTCCACAGCAGCAGAGTGAACAGGACTGAACAAGAGATGGCAGCAGCTCAAAAGAGATTGCGCCTGCAGCAGCAGAGAGAGGGAGGCAGCTACATGGTGGTACTCAGAAACTCTTGCTGTGATTTAAAATCTGACAGGAGTTGTATATAGCAGGGTTAGTTCCATTTGATTGATTTTTTTATGTACATGTAAACAAAGTGGAAGCTTCTGTAAACCTCTAATGTGAAACAAGAAAACTCTCTCAAAAGCTTATCAGTTGACTAGGTAGATACACTAAGGCCTGTTCAGGTGGACAGCTGAAGATTCCATCCTTTCCCTAGTACTGACTGTTATAACATTGGAACATCCAGTTACATTCTAATTCATCTTGCAAAATCTACTCATATGGGGACAATAGTTTGGCATCTGAGAAAGCCTGAACTTATTAAGCAAAGGGTGGTGAAGTATTATGTGGCTAACATTACCATTTAGTTATATTTTTATATATTATATAAATATATATTATGCAGTCTTGTAATTATGCAGTCCAGAAAAATATCTACTGTATGAGAAATATTCTATACTGATGTTAGTATCAACATACTATTTCAATTTTTTTGTTGTTGTCTTGCATTTCTTTAATACTGGTGTTTCAAAGTACTTCTGAGCGTTACAAAAATGTAAATAAAAGTCTTGATCCAGAGGTGCTGTATTAAATAGTTGCTGCTTGATTTGTCTTTCTTAGAAGAAAACACTTTTCACATAATAATTTATGAGTTTTTTCCTCTGCTAATATGAACACTTAAACATACTACTTTTCTTTACTCTCTAAAATGATAATAAACAGCCAATTTGAATTAGAACTTGAAATCTGATCAAATGGTCCAGATGTTCTAGTATGAACACTACAGTTTCTCTGTGATCCATGTCAGAAATGCAGCTGTCAACAGTAAAGCACACCTGCCACCAGTTTTCCGTCAGCAAATTATTTTCCAGTTTTATTAGAAAGGATAGTAAATTGTCACAACAATGCTTTGGTCTTATGCTGAACCTTACCGCATATTCCAGATTCACAATCCACAACTTAACATGTTTACGTGGAAATAACTTTGAGTCTGTGAAGTCACATACTAAAATAGTTTAACTTCAAAATACTATTGGGGATATCTTCCAAATGTTGTTCAGGAGAACAAATGAAGATGCGAAGATTTGCATGGGTCACCATGTGAGTGTGTAGGTGTTTACCTCAAGCAGTACTAGAAGAGAAATCCATGGGTCATTATCATTCAGATTAGGATGGGTATGTGATTGGCCATTACACCAGCATTCTGAAGGAAGATAGATTTACGTATGTCAAAAAGCATTCCGTAACCAAAGTTCTAGATATTCTTTCACTCTCTGTCTTATAAGAACAGTGGCTTCTGGTACAAGGTTTTAATCTGATACCCTCTATAGAGAATAGGCCTCTAAACCATGTAACTTTTGTTTAAGGATCTGAGAAGAAACTGAGGTATAACCCATTTTATAGGGGATCACAGGTTTAGAGACTTGAACTGTATTCGTCCCAAATGAATGATTAGATCTTTACCTGCTGTGCCACCTTGCTGGAGACTTGATGGTTTAAAACAAACTACATTTGTCAGTTATGTAAGATTGTACAATCAACAAGACCTTGAAGCTCTTATCTTCTAAAATAAAAAACATTTTGCAGGGTGGTTTCTATCCCCTGCCCCCAAACTTTTAAAGAACTATCGATGTTTATTTGTTTATTTGAGGTCTTTTGCTATTAAATTTGAGTACATAGATTTTAAAAGCATGCAATAAATAATCATTTGAGATCCTATTTCTAAAACACTATCTACTTGATTGTCATCATGAGATGTCATTGGGCTTTTAGTAATTTCTAGTCCTCTTTTGTTTATATGCTTATAATTTCACTCATATATTTGCATTCACACTTTCTTCTCACTTACTAAAGAGCTCTTGAATTATGTGAAATTGTCTGTGTTTGTATTTGTAGAGAACTGTTCACTGAAAAAGCTCTTAACTTTTGATGAAATATATGAGCACATGAGTTGTGGAGAGCTTACTGACTTTACCCTTGGGACACCACCTTCATGACTTACATATTTGTGAATATCTTCAGCTCATTCTTTAGAAATAATATTAATAGCTGTAATACAAACAGCAGAGCACTCTGGATGCAGATAATTTCACTTTTCTCCCTTATGACACATTATGGAAAACTCAATTGCTATCTGAGACTTGTGTAAGCAGACTTGTATCTTACTAAGTATAGAAAAGATTCAGTTTTACATCATCTGGAAAGTTGTCATTTAGCACTCAACAACCAAAAGCAAAAACTAGACTCCCTTTTAGGAAGACAATCCTGCAGCTGGTAATTAGAAATTTTCACAGAAATTCACCCCTCCTAGACTGTAGAAGCTATAATAGATTATGAAATGTCGGCATTCTGAGATACAGTTCCCATACTGGGCTCTTATGGCTAAGACCAAGTGAGAGGGTCCCATGACAGTCTAAAAACAGATTCACAATGCATTCAGAGAAACAGCACACAGGAAGGACAAAATATTATGTAGAGCTAGGAAATTCATCAGCATGGTTTATTCTTTCTACAGTTCAGTAAGACCTAGCCCCACTGGTAATTTGACTAGAAAAGCAATTTAAGGACAGTTTCTAGCACAGGGCATTTATGGGTACTTTTACAGTAGTGTTGTCATCATCACTATGCACAGATTTAAAACAAAATTGCGGACAGGATGTATCGGTAAGGCCACAGATTAATTAATCTTCTACTGCACTATCAGCTCTTTATACACCTGAATAAAATAATTTTGTGTAGGAATATTTAAGGACATCTCTTCTGAGAACACGCAGGATCTGTTGAAATTGTTTAAATTTCAAGTGTGATTTGTACAGCCTCTCCTTTGCTCAGCATATTGTGCAGTTTAAGATATTTATTCCTCTTTTCATCCCCTGTAAAATTATCATAAAGATGTGGCTGACATATATAAAGTTAACCCAAAAGATTTAAAATAAATACCCTTAATTTATATTGTTATGCAGGAATACATATATATTTATACACAGAAAGATAATATTTATAGTTAATAAATAACAAACATCTCAGCCTCTTCCAAACAGTATTAAAAACAACAACAACAACAACAACAAAACCAAAAAACTTGTATGAATTTTCTAAGGAAATAGAGGAATATTCAAAAACAGCTCAGGAGATAAGGAAGAAGAAACGTTTTGTAGAATCCAGGGGCAATAACTGTATGCAATAGTATCTGTGAAGTTCTATGTTGACATATGACCACAGTTTCTTTGCTGACATACTCCTAAGCAAAAATCACTATATTATGTCCAATGGACAGGACAATAGCTAAGATAAATTTCCTTCCAGAAAAGAGATTAAAACTGATTTAAATAATTTGGAACAGCTTACTTTGCTGAGCACAGAATTTGACACTTGCCTAATAAAATTTTCCTCTAGATCAAAAATACACAATGAAAATATTATTCAAGGAGTGGCAGCCTCTTCTCAGTTCTATGCTAATTCTTTATGAAAAGTTGGGACAAAATAACTCATTAATGAAACTTTATTGTATCTTGTTGCTAAGAATCATGAATTTACATATTCAAACAAAATTTCAAGGAAAGGAAAGTATATTATTTGGATTAGCATGGAATATTAGAAAGAGTTATATTAGAAAAAGTTTAATTAATTAAATAATTCATTAAATACTAACTGCATAATTATTACTTCTGTATTTAAAAATTATATATAAGTAAGAACGTATTCAGAGGAAAAAATGTACAGTATGCTGCACACGTCATTATAGATTTTTAAGACCTTGAGATTTTTTGTATTAGGCTAGGCATTAAACATAAATATATATCTTTGACTAGTCTCTTTTTACCTGTCTTTGGTTTGTAAACATTGTAGGTATCATCCTCTTAGTTAGGAATAAATGCAACATAACAATCCATAGCTATGAAATTTTAAATATTTACCTTTTTATGTCAATTTCAGTCACCTGAATCTAAGAAGAAAGAAGGAAAAAAAGAAAAAAAAAAAACAACACACAAACAAACAAAAACCCAAACAAACAAAAAACCTGCCTACTTCTAGTACTAGCTGCCATTAACTGTAATTTTATATTTATCCACATAGGGGGGTTTTTGGGATATAGGCCATATGTTTTATTTTCCATAGGCAAAAGTCTTGATCAATCAAGTAATGGCAAGTTGATTCATGCAATTACATAGAAGACAGTATTTTGGTATATAGCCAACCCACTGAAACAACTTTCCATATGTTCATGGGAACCAAGAAAATGAAAAGCTAATTCAAAAAAGAAAATAAAAAAATAATTACTCTTTGTTATTCAAGAGATATATCACCAGCAAACTTGCTGTTTTTCCAAAAGAAAATGTTAATTCTGAAATTTGTTACAGATTGATGTGGATTTTGCCTGAAATGCTCTCTAAAACTGTGTCATGGTTTAACCCCAATTAGAAATTAAACACTATGCAATTATCCTCTCACTCCCACCACCAGAATCACCCATGGTGGAGAGCAGAATCAGAAAGGATAGGTAAACCTCCTGACCTGGGAAAAGAAAAAGTTAATATATAAAACAAACAAAAAAATCAGCAATAAATAGCAATTTCAATAAAAATATTCATCTAATACAAAATATGATGGTATAAACAATAATAATAACAGTGACAATAAATTAATAGTAATAACAATAACAATAGCAAGAAAGATAAAAGGAGGAAGAGAGAATAACAAAACACAAGAGAAACAAGTGATGCACAATAATGCTAACTGATGCCCATGCCTGGACAGTGATTGTTCCCTTCCAGCCAGCTTTCCCCCTTTACATGCTGGGCCTGAAGTTCCAGGGTTTGGAATATCCCTTTGATCAGTTCTGGTCTCCTATCCCAGTCATGCTCCCTCTCAGCTTTTTGTGTAGTTCCTCATCTTTAGAGCATGAATACCTAAAAAAGAGGTTTTAACCCCTTTCCTTAAGGTACGGACTACATAGCAACAATCAAAACATAAGTGTATTATCAACATTATTCTCTTCCAAGCAATACCGGCTTTTTATCCTTTGAATTATACTCCACTCTGTTTCCTAGCTTTTCAGATCCTTTCTGACTTGACTGCAAACTAAAAAGGCAAAGACACAAACCAAACTTTTTTTTTTTCTAGTTACAGGAAAGTTTTAATTGAAAACAAGTGTGCTAGGTTTGGATGCAGCATCAGCAGATTAGCTGTTAAATTAGAAGGGGCTTTTCGCTTAACTTCCAGTGTTGATATGTCACTGTGCCCTGTCACTCTGAAAAGCAATACAGCTTTGTTATCAGTGCTGTGCACAGACAGACTCCTGATGTAGAAGAAGACTAAAATAGGCTGCATGAAGGCACCATGCACCATCCTCCTGTGAAGGGAGACGTGGATGGGCTTTGTGGACACAATGCTCTGTTCAAACAGACTGATCACTTCCCAGGGCCTGGTTTCCTCATAAGTTAAAACAAACAAACAAACAAACAAACAAACAAACAAACAAACCACACCCCCCCCCAAAAAACCCAAAACCCAACAACAAAAAACCAACCAACCAAACAAAAAAACACAAAAAAGACCTGATGGAAAAAATGTTCATCTTAGGTCAGTTTAAGGAACATAAAGGCATTCAGAGACTACAGTAGCATTTCTCACTAATAAATGATTCTTGGAATGTTTGTGTATGATCCTTTTTCACAAGAAAAATATCTGTGGGACTAGTCATTGTTAAGAGTCCTGTATGGGTAGAAGTTCCAAGTTTTAAGGGATGTTCATATTGAAGTTTCAGATGAAAAAAGGGTTATGTGAATGTTATTTTAAGGTTCCATGTTTAATAATTCATATAATTAATATCAAAGACACCTTTTATATTGTTCCAACCTGTACTGCACTGATAGAAAATTTATTTACCTACCTTTTTTCTTTTTGTAGTCCCTTACCACAGGTAAGTACCTCTGCTTGGGCCTAAAATGGCAATCTACATATCAACCATTCGATACTTTATTCTATCTAATCTTTTAAGACATATATCTTAATATTTGCGACTAAGTTTTTTGTGTGTTCTCTTCCTACTATGATATAACAAGTTCGTTTCTCATTTTTTACCTTCCTTGTCAAACAAAACTGAAGATTACCAGAAGAAAGTATTTTATATCTGTACAGCAATGTTATGGATCTCTCTCCCTGGATATGTACCTAGCTGTGCCTTTTTGCACAACGTAAAATTTGCATCCTATTCTCATATGCTTCAAATCTCTGCATATTTGGAACACGGAAGTCAGAGAGGATATGACTTTTTAAAAAAATTCTTTCCTTTGCATTTCTGGATATTTACAAAATTAAATAAACCAGACTTCAAAATTAGGTTAAAATTATCAAAATTTTTACTTTAAGCTATTCTATTTGCATCATAAACTTTGCTTCTGCAACAAACAGTTAATTGAAAAGCCATTAAATCCAGTAAATCTGAGATAAAGTAGAATATTAATAAATTTATGCTATACAGGATACATACAATTATCAGTAACTTGCAACATGTATGTTACTTCACACAGCATTATATAGTTCCATCCTGATGAATTCTTTGCTCTTGGATAGTCTGCAAGGCAAAAATAGCAGTAGATATGAAGTATATCCTGGTATGAGCTTTCTTTCTTGATGAAAGTGATCGATAAAATACCCTGGCACTGGAAGATCTTCCCTTGAAATTTACATCACAGTGAACTGAGCCATAAAATTACAGAATACAGTGTGTTGGAAGAGACTCATCAGGACCATTGGGTCCAACTCCTGGCCTTGCACGGGATTCCAAATAATCACACCCTGTGCCTGAGAGGATTGCCTAAATGCTTCTTGAACTTTGTCGGGCTGAGGTTGTGACCACTTCCCTAGGGATCCTCTTCCAGGGCACAACTGCCCACTGGGTGAAAAAATTAGACCTCCCCCAACTCAGCTGTTGGATAAAGTTCATGTTAATAAAGTCCCAGGTTTGGAATGTTTTATACTCCACACACTGTGTTTATGTGAGAACCTAAAATATAAAAATTCGAATATGTTATTTATTATAGCATGTCTTTATATTTTTCCTTCTACTTTGAAGATGTTATGGTTTTGACAAAAACACTGTCTTAAAAATTTTTGGTATTCTGGTTAAAGCGTAAATAGTACTACTTTTTATTACAAAGATGTGCTTTGTTTTTTACTTACTGAATGGCTTTGGGTTTTTATTTCTTGTAAATTTTTTCAGAAAAAATATGAAACAGAATCAAGTAGCTGTGCTGAATTTTTTATGAAATTACAGGATTTTTCTCTATTTCTTATATTTATTTGCAAACCATTAAATTACACTGATTATAGATATAAATAAATAACTTTTAACTACAATTTGTTCAAGCTTAAGCATTTGAAATTTAAACCTATAATTACAATTGCTTTCATGAATAAAGAAAGTTTCTAGTTTCATTATTAGATCTGTCTAGAAAAGTAAAACAGCATCACAACTGGAATAATATTTTTTCAAAATTTCTTCGAGGTTTTTAAGAGCCTTATCTAGATAAAACTGAGAGATAGAAAATGATTGAGTGTCATTTTATGGGCATGATTTAATTTAGAATCTTCACTAAATCAACTGATTTCAGTATTTTTTATGAAGATGGAAAACCTGGAAGATAAGCATACACATTTTCTTTATGTTTTTCTCCCTTTGTGTTAAATATATTTCATTCCACCTAGACTCTCTGAAAGTAGATCCACAGTTCTAAAAAGCTTACAACAGTTCTCATTGTCAATGAATATACTAAGATAATGTCATTAATACTGAAAGGATTTGCAAGTATATATGAACTAAAGGAGACAGAGTTGGACATGAAAATTTGAATTGAATTCTTGTTGAAAAAAGTGCTGTCTTTTTTTATTTTAATCCGAAGCTCATTGCATGCACTGTCAATCAATCAGAACACACAATACAACTAATAGATCAAAGGTGAGGATGTAATACTGCAATTCTACAATTCATTGAGAAACAGAATGGAGTACCGTGGAAAGAGTAGCAGGAAATAGGCATTTGCAGCAGAACAGAAGCAATTTGAATCCTTGCTTTTTGCATTCTGACTAATTGAAAAGGAGACTATAAAAGAACCCAGAGATTAAAATGAAAAAGTATTTGATAGGTTGAAGCTGGTGGAAGTTGAAATTCACAAATAATTAAAATACCTTGTTTTAGTTCATGGAAGAGGATTGGGAGGAGTTGGTTCTCCATTTCCTTTAAATTCTAAATGCCTTTTCTCAATGGTCAATGTTTTTACACAATCAATTTTGCAACATTTAAAAAGTGAAATTCGTTGCAGTACTTCCCAGCTTTGTCCTGAGAAGCATTTAAAGTGTTAGATGCCTATCTTGGAAAATTCCTGAGACATCTACTTCTATTTAATACAGCCCTTAATTAAGGGTATATTTACTTATTTATTTTACAGGCATACATGGTAATTTTACACTTTAATAAAAGGAATTCAGTGACTATCAGAGAGGATGACTGCAGATTTGTCTTTTTCTGATTATTTTTCTAGAATTTATGGACATGTATACAAGAAGGATAGGGTGTCTGGGGCTGGCTGGCACTTCTGGATATCATCTACTGCAGCTCCCTGCTCAGAACATGGATAGTTAGAACAAATTGCTCAGGAAATGTTCTCGACAGGTCTTAATACCTCTTAAGAATGGAGGTTACACACCCTCACTGGACAATCTCTGCCAGTTGCTGACCATGTTCACAAGAAAAAATATCTTGCTTATGTTCAGATGGAACTTGAAAATTTCCAGATTTTGCCTGTTGCCTCAGCCACTCTTGAGTTCTGGAAATGGCTTACTAAAGCATCATTATCACATCCCTTAATATGATGTCTGCACTCCTGTGATGCTATCCAGGACACATTTTTCCACACCATGTCTGAAAGAGTACACTGTGGATTCAGGTTCAGCTTACTGTCCACCAGGACATTTATGATTTTTTTATCAGATGATAAAAATCTTTAATATTCCATGTAATGTAAATTTTTGCATTTCTTGCCAGAAGAGCAAGACTCCAGGATTAATGACTCCAGGATTACACTGCAGGTATCATCATTAGAACTGAAAAAACACACTTTCAAGGTGTGACTGAGATATTGTCAATAAGCTTCATTTGAATTTGCGTTGTCTCTAATTACACATTCTGTTTCTTTCACATGGAAGCTGGTATTTTACTCTTGTACTTCATCCATTCTACTTCTTTATTTTTCTGGCATTGAATGATATAAACAGAAAAAAGGTGCACCTAGGAATAAGTTTCCAGGATTTTACATTCTCTGTTCATGGTGTTAGTAAGAATTGAGGTAGCAGTGTAACCAGTTTTCCTGGTGACCTAATGTAAGTGATCCACCCCAGTGATTTTAACCTTCTGGAAACTCAAAGGTCTAAGCACATTTAAAAACAATAGTCATTTATGTCTACAGAAAAAGTAAAGTATTGAATATACTTAATTAAAAGTTTTTTAGGGCTCAACTGTTTCTTACATGATCATATGCAAATGAATGTAATTGTAAATGTTTGGAATGTACTGAAAGTTTGACTATTTCCTCAGAATATAACTCTATTTAAGAAAATACTCATAAAAGGATCCTAGAATATAATCCATATTTTCTGAATATATATGCATTATTATTTGCACAGGGTTTACAATTTATATGATCAGGCACCAAACAGGCAATTGAATAAAATCTGTCAAGTTATAATATTGAGTTTAACACAAATGCACATCCAACCCTCCCTGCAAGAACTGAGTTCTAATTTTATGCTGTAAGTTTTCACAATACAGAAGACTGATTATTCAGATTTCCAATTTTAAAAGAGACAACTAGAATACAATCATATCTACAGTAATTCATCATTTCATATGACAAAGCCAATGTCAAGAACTTTAAAAAACCACATTTTTATGGTTTTTTTGGTTTCATTTTTAAGGGCAATATAGAAGTTCGAGCAAGTATTTAGTAGAATTAGTATAAAAGGTTTAATACTGCTTAATTGGCAACTGTATTCAAACATCTGTACATGACAATATAGTCCTATGTGTTTTTCAAAACTCCAGTTTTTGTTTAAGGTTCACTGTACTGTGGGAAAAATTACCCTTAGAATCCATTCATTTAAATTATTTGGCAAGTAGACCTAAAATTTCCACCTCATTCTGTTCAAAAAGCATAAAATACTGTGAAAATAGTACCTTGAACTATCAAATTCCTTGAGTAATATTATTATGCACTGATCCTTTTTAAATATTTAACAAAATAATTGTATAAAAAAATATTTGTAGATGCTTTTCTTTTACTTTGAGTTGATAGAGATGTAATCTGAGTAGAGGAAACAAACTGACTCATTATGCCTTATTTATTTTTACTTTTGCATTAGTGTTACTGGACTTTTTTTTTTTTTTTCCTTATTTATATCAATTAATTTACACTAGAAAGCATGTATTGCCCTAAGTTTCACTTTGAATTTCCCATTAAAATTGTTCTACACTTTGACAGCACCAACATAACTAGGAATTCTAATTTGAGTTTAATGATTGGGATCATTAAGAAAGAAAGAAAAAAAACCAAACAGCAAACCCTATATTTTTCATTCTAAAAACACAGCATAAGATTATCTTGGCTTCAGTCCCAAATCAGTTCTGATTACCTAAAACCAAATTTATTAGAAACTGTATCGCGTACAGTAAACCTTTAATACTCCTTGTGCATATAAACAGCTCTGTTAAAGGATTAAAGCACTTCTGACATAAAAAACCCTTTAATATTGCTCCTAGCATTTTATTAAAAATTAAGCACAAATAAAGGATGATTCAGTGTAGTTTTTCTCTTGGTTTTAATTGTTCATGCTTTTGTTTTGCAGTGTAGATTTCATTAGTAAAATTATGTTGGCCTACAGAACCAGGTTTCTTGGGTTTTGAGGGTTTGGAGGGGTTTTTTTGGTTGGTTGGTTGAGGTTTTTGTTGTTGTTTTTGTAAACATTTCCTATTCCCTAAGTAGAAACTCCATAAAAAGTTAATAGTAAAGTAATTGTCTATAGTAAAAAAACAAAAAAAAAAAAAAAAAAAAAAAAAAACAAAACAAACAAACAAACAAACAAACCCCAAAACAAGCAAACAAAAAAACCCCAACAACAACAACAAAAAACCCACAAAAACCAGAAACCCCACACCACTAATTTGTTTTTAATTTTAAAAAGCAATGTAAAGACACATTATATATCTATTGCATTCATGATTGTTCTGCAGGCTTTCCACAAGTTTTCCAAGAAAAGTAAAAACAAATTTGTATTCTTTACACAATATACCAGCCTACCTCAAGTTTTGGAAGTCCTCTATCAGTAGTAATTTAAAAAGCGCATACAGTCGAATGAAGTACCAAAACTATTCCAAGTGTCTCTCTGGTTAATAAAGTTAGTTAGATTTGGAAGGGCCGCTGACACTTAAAAGCTATCCCAGTTCTGAGATATGTTGTTTCTTACGGAAGATGTATTAATGAGATCCATATAGTCTGCTAGACCAACACCCAGACACTCTCACTTCCTCCTCTCAACAGGATAAAGGAAAAAACTAGGGTGGAAAAATTTGCGGGCTGGGACAAGGACAAGGCCACTCACCAATTACCTTCAAGGGCAGCACCAGCTAAAAAATTCTGGGAAAATTAATGTAATTTATAGTTAATTTAAAAAACAACAACAAAGCTAAAACCTTCCCCCACACTCCTTTCTTCTTTCCAGGCTCAACTTAATTTCTGTTTCTTCTGCCTAATATCTGCTGAGTGAGGGATGTGAAGTGGGTGTTGCAGTTAGTTCTTAAGTGTTCCTCTTTGCCGCTCCTTACTCCTCAGTCCTTTTCCCTGCTCCAGGACTGGTCTCTCACACACTGGAATACCTGCTGCTGTGTGGACTCTTCTATTCTTCCCCATAACCCCTTGCTTCCAGCACCTGAGCACCTACACATGTACTAAGGCTTTGTGATTACTGACATACACAGTGGGAAAATTTTTTGCAAAAACTTGATTCCTCTGACCCTTACTAGGGAGCATCATCAGAAGGCTACTTACAACATTACTGTAGTGCCAAACCAGAAGGATGTACACTATGAACAGGCCTTGTAAGGGCTGACCCACTTTTCTTTAAAGACTCTCCTTCACGCACTAATAATGGCTTACATATATTTTAAGAGGTAGTATTTAGGGCATATGTATGATATGAAATAATACTAGCTTAAAGAGATTATGTAGTGTTCGTAAATAAAGTTCTCTTTGTTAGCCAGATTTATTCATGGAAGAAAAGAGGTGTGTCATATATCATATATATGTCCTAACTATTTATTACCTCATGACAAGTCATAAGTATTTATAACCTCATGGTCACCTCCTACGTATTTTTCTCCCATACTTCCTTAATATGTAATCTCTCAATTCCACACAGAAAACCTCTCTCTCCTGGTGTTGACAATGGAACATGCTTTGAGATCTCTGGAGGAACCTCTTTCCTTTTACCTGATTCTCATTTAGTGAATGACTGGAATTGCAAACAATACCTTTAACAGTTATTTGTGCGATTGCTCTTGGCAGAGGTTTGAATCAAAATATTCACAGGGAGGAAAAGTTGTGAATTATTATAATTTATCATTTCTCACTCATTTAAGTTTAATTAGTATAAAGCCAAAAGAGAGATAAAACTCCCTATTAAGTTCTGTTATATATTTTGGAATCTTATGTATGTATAATATATGTGAGTGTATATATGTATGTGTGTGCGTGCATGTGGGGGGGGGGGGCAGGGGGTGGGGTGGGTGTATTTTTGTGCATTACTTTCATGTATATCGCCCTGTACCACCATTTAAAAATAACTGAATAATTTCAAACAAATATATTGAAGGCTTACCAGCAAAGTCTGAAAACAGGATTTAATGAAAATATTTAATTTAATCAGCAGAAATAAGAATTTAGCAATATATGTCTTGCCTAGTAGTTAAATACAAAATTTCAAGGAAGTCACGTCTACTTTCATAAAGTTTACAGAGTAAGGGTTTATATTTGTCTGAGATGATGTAATGATGGAAATAATTGTAGTAGTCATATTTTACATGTTGTTCCATTTCTCTGCCTCTCTCTATGTTATTGTTCTTTTCAATGGTGAGGTAAACTATGTTTCTTAATACATACATAGCTGTAATAAGTCAAAACAGAATAGGAGCTTTGCAATACCCTTATTCCTCAGTGGACAGAGAATGCGTCTCATTACACTTTGTCAGGGTTTTTTTGCTATCAGTTGCAGAGAGGGGTGGGTTATGTGTTTTTTGTTTTTTTTTTTTTTAGATTAGTAACAACAATGTATTTGAGTTTTGCTATTATGAAATATTTTAGCAGACACAAAATCCATCTATAGCTGTTAAATGTGTGTAGTAGGTCTTAATTTATACCTATGCTTTGGGAAGTTCTATGAGTGCAATTTTAAAATAATTTTGCATGGACAGAAATTAGTGAGGGTATTTACTTAATAGAATTTTACTAATTTCCAATGCAATTTTTTCCTGTGAGGAAAAATTATACCAAAATATCTCCATAATTTTTATGTCCCTGATGTCACACAGTGAAAGTTGTTAGTTTGCACCAAGTGATATTTAGGGGTCATACCCCAATATCAAGACTGTGGTAATGTATTCACTCTGATAAAAATATTTCCTTTTCTTCATTACCTCTGTCTCATACTTCTTGACTCAGTGTCACAACTTCTCTCCAGCTGTTGGGAGCATCAAAATTTCTAGCAGATGCCATTGGTGATCACAGCATATGGATTGGTTCTAGCATATATGCCACAGTTTTTACATTGTTGAACCATATATGTATATATTTACATTAGCTTAAGCTCTTTATTTGTAGATGCATACAATTCTTTGCTTATTTAGTCTTTATCCATCAACATCTTTTTCAGATGTAATTGGTTTCTCTGCTTCGTATACAGTATCTTCCCTAGAGTAATCTTCGTTCTCAGTAAGCACAAAAACAGTAGGAAGCAAATTGTACCCTAGGATGCTCAACCATCTTTTCTAGTGAAGTCATTAGCATCCCTGAGTGATAAGTCATCAAGGGAAGAATTTCACCCCAATTGTTAATATCACAATCTTTTCAAGCAGAAATCACTAGAGGAACCTATCCTAATTTTTTTTGGAATCAGAATTCCCTGAGCTACTTTAAAAATTTAGAGCGCATAAAGAACTTGCCATTGACATTTGATGGAACTTCTGGAGAGAAAAATTACTTTATAGAAATGAAGGTTTACTATTTCTGTGAGCCCTATAATTCTAGGAAAAAACTCAATAGGGTAAAGACATATATACATATATATGTGTGTGTGTGTGTATGTATGGATGATCACATTAGTATTGAATAAGGTATATACTTAAAATACTCTTCCTGTTTTGCAGTTACACAAGAACAGAAAACTGAGGAAAGCTGATTTGGGGCTGGGTTGGGAAGAAAGGTCATTTTCCTTGTTGATAGTAAAGGATGACTTCAGGAAAAAGTTCACCTTCATCACTGCTTTTCCTCTGTTACCCTCAACTACTGTCCTAATGAAGGAAAGAGTAAAGAAGAAATTAAGAAAAAGCCAAACATGACCACTAGGTAAAAAAAGTGATTTCTGAGATGCAGAAAACTAGAGATGTGGATTATAATTTGATGGAACTGAGAAGTATGAGGGCTAGTAGAGAAGAAACAAAGCATTATCCAATGCAGGAAGAAAATAGAAGGTCAAAGAGGGAAGAAAATCAGCAGTAATATAGGAGACTGATAGGAGCAAAAGAAAAGTGGCAATTGAATTAATCAGCTAAGATGAAATCTGGGTACAGAACAGGAGAAAAACAGGGAAAACTAGCAATTAGTTAAGGGATAGTATTACATCTCCTGAAACCTGAGGAAGATTCTTTTTTTCACACATGGCTTTCTTGTCAGAATACCCTTTATGAATATCATAAGTCTATAGTCCACCACAGTAGTGAAAGAAATACCAGAGGAGAATGGGAAGGGAAAAAGGACTTTGGGAAGGGTAGGAGCATATGTTAACCATTCCAGCTAAAGGCAAGAAAGTTAAATCTGAGAGGTGTATGGGAAGAGTTAATAAGAGTTGATACTGTAGACTTTTGCTGTAAAAAAGACCATAAAGCCAAGCAGCAAGGATGTTTTCAATGAGTGCAGACAGATCTTTCATAAGCATTTTTAGAGCAAAATAGTGAATAGGGAAGTTGTGTGAAAGAAAAGATAGTTTGAAAAGTTGAACGACACATAATCTAGGACAGAACTACAAGGTACTGTGGAATAAGAAAAAGAATGATGCGTCTTTAGAGGTAGCTTTCTCTTTCAGATAATCAATCTGAAGCTAATGGTAGCTTTAGGTCTATATTTGTCTTGAGCAACAAAGTCAGCAAGGGAAAAGGAATTGAGTTTCACAGTTTAAAAAGAAGTGATGAGGGACAAGGAAAGGAAGATATAGTTTGGCCTCATATTTTGGGGCTTTTCATATGCTGCAGTAAACTTCCTCTGAACATTTCTTTAAAGCTGTTTGAAATTCACTGTAATTTATTTCCACTCAGCATGTTTTCTGATTGCAATTATCTCTTTATTCTTATCTTTCACTACAAATCTTAATGGCAGTTGTGATTAGGAGTCTGCTGCATATTGATTACGTTGATATGTGCATAGCAAGTTATTTATGTACTTAATTTAAATTAATTTTATTTGCAGGGTTGAAACAGATGTTTTGCAGTTGTGATTTCCCACTGACTGTTCAATGAAGTGTCACTTACATGAAGCTTTTTCTTTCCAGAAGCTTTTATCTAGTTTGCCTATATGTTTCTGATCAGGACTGCATGAGAAAATTACTTTCATAACTAACACAAGTAGACATTATGAGATTTATGGTTCATTCTCTCCCTATCAGATATGTACTGTACTTTGTTACTAAGCTCATTGAAAATCTTTCTGGCTCTGTTTATGCATACTTTTTATATGAATTCAGATACTGACTGAGCTGTAAATCATAGTAGCCTTGGATGCCATATATGTGAGTGCATGTGTACATGTGAAAATAATGTGTTTCAGCTATTTAATTTATAGGACCGAGGTATGCATGAGTATTCTTTAAACTGTGCTACAAGGCGACTAACATTCTCTATGTAGACCTCTAAAGGTCATCTGTAGTCTTACGTAGATATGAAGCTTTTTCTTTCTTGTTATACTGTCATCACTTCATGCCCTGCTTTCAAAAGGAGAGTGACATAATTCTGTAATTGAGAATAAAACCAACACAATCCATGGCAAAGAGCTTGGAAGAACTTCACAATTGTTTTTGTCCGTGTAGCTGGTACTCTTTTGACCTGCCTCATATGCTGTATGTCTTTTTATTGCTTTTCTGAAGGATAAGTGATTTAAATACTACTATGGACATAGTCTGTGTAAAAATTATAATTAAATATGAAAACCCTATTTTCACCTAGAATCCTGGAACTAGCCATTAACGTCCTTACATTCTTTCTTTGGTCTTCTTTTTAAAAACTGATAAATCTGGCAAAGATGCTCTCTACATTCTTAAAATTTCCTGGTAATGACAAAATGGCTAGATTTATTTGTTTTCCAATATAGAATTATGTGTTATTAAACACTATTACTGCTCTCTATTTTGCAATGAGGGTTCTAGAAAATAGATATATTTTCCATAGTGTAGGGTATCTGTGGTGTATTTTGCAAACAACAAGGTGCATTAGAACATGTTTTCCTTGGTCTTGCACAAGGAGGTGGAAAAACAAATCTTGGTTGAATTTACAGTATTAAGACAGTCCCTGGCACTAATAATGTTTATGTTTAGATTTCATATACTCTTTTTTGCAGCAGTTGTGTTCCTTGTTGAATCTTATATGTCACTTTGTATCTTGAAAATTCTTTAGCCATTACCCCTAATGCTGTGTAACAGAAAATAAATCAGGGACTGAGGATCTTGTTGTTTTAAGTGATAATAATCAATCTCCCATATTGGAAATACAAGATCACTAGTTTGAGACTTTTATTCCTAGCACTACTACCTTCAGAAAAGTCATTTTTATTGGGGTTTTTATTTGGTTTTGGGTTTGGGTTTTTTAATGCAAATCTGTTATTTCTAAAACAAGATAGTGGAAATTTAGTATTGTAGACCTTTTTAAAGGGACTGATGGGAATACGTAGTTATACTTTGTTTAGAATTTGCATGGTCATCATATTTGTTTGAAATTTGGGTTCTTTAACACAGATTTATTTCACATATTTTGATTTGAAAAAGAATCATAATTAAGAATCATAAAAATTAGCCTATTTCGTGAAAGATGCAAGTGGAGCATAAGCTCTTTAGAATTGGAGAAATAGCCTTTCTTTGTCTTTTAAGATCATCACCTCTTCTGTCCTTCTCTACTCCCTCAGGATGCTGCGCAGAGTAGTTTTCATCTGTAATTACAATTTTCCTAGGCCAGAAAACTACTATAAGTTTCATTGATATGATGCTTTGCTTATATTCTTGTTGGATATAGCGCAATATTTTTTCCATATAAGATAGGGGCAACTCAAGACATTTGCATTATACTGTAGTATTTTCAAACATATTACAAAATGAAGTTCAAAGCACTTTGACTGCAAAAACGTTCAGCAGCTCTTGGAAAGGGAAGTCATTCACTGTCAGCCAAAAAAACCTGGGTAATAATCTGAATCTAACATTATATGTTTAATGTCAACATGTTACTTGTTGACTTTTTCAGGACAGTTAGGAGGACATACCTGACTTCTTAGTTGACTGCTTTTATACCTATCATTACACTGTCAGATAGCACATAAACTACTTGCAAAAATAGTCAGTTTGTCTATCTGTTTGTATACACATATATACTCAAGAACTGCATGTTCTTTTCTCTTACTTTGCAGGTTCTGTTGTTCTGCAATTAAGCTGGGGAATACCAGGGGTTAGGGGGGGTTGTTTGTTTGTTTTAGGGTGGGGGGGGTGTTTTTTCCTACAATAGTTACATTGTTACAAATATTAAATTAACTCTTCCTTAGGGGGATGGGAGCAAGGCTTTGGGGGAGGAGCAGGAGTTTGTTTTATATGCAGTGTAACATTCAAGGTTCTGGAAAAGCCTGTGGCACTAATAGGCTTTATTGCGACTGGCCATATCAAATTTTTAGGCTAACCTACATAAAAGGAAAGTTACTAGTATTTAAACTGAACCACACATATTCTTATTGTCAGTGACTTAACTTTGTTCGTCCTGGCCATCCTAGGAGAGTAGACTCCACAGAACACAGAAAGTTCCAAATTTCAGGAGACAGGAATGTGTGCCTCTAGGGTTTTTTATGATCCGTCATAAATTGCATTGAACTGGTCAGTCCTTCAAAGGAGCAATGTCAGAGTTGAGAAAGAAAAAGTAAATACAGTTTTGAAATTTTAAAAAAATGTTAAGATAGTAAGAGTAGCTTTGAACTTTTTTTTTCTGGAATTCTTTTCAATTAATGAAGAAGGAAAATTTGGGGGTATTGTGTTCTATCTCCCTATCTCTGTCCATTATTCAAAAATGCTGGCAAACACAAATAACTCTAGTCAGCCACAGAATGTGCAGCTATTGTGCTGAGAATTAAAAATGACAGTCTGAAAGCTGATCTTTTGCTACTTACATAGTGGAATCTTGGAGACTGCCTTAAAAGCTTAGGCAAAGCTGTGCACAGCAATTGTACTTATCTTTGTACTGCCAGAGGATTCTTAGGTGACATGCTGCCATGTTCCCATTTATTCTAATACTGTAATTACTGTAGAATTTGAATCAACTGTAGTAATTACATGTGTGTAAAGCATCCTTTACCAGCTTTGACAATGGGATTCACTACAGAGAGTCTAACCTTCACAGCTGACAGAAACTTTACTATTCCATATAACTTCTAATACCAGTATCTCTATAATTACCTTGCTAAAACAGGCAAATAATTTTGTGAAGGTAATGAATATGAAGGAAAAGAAAGGCTTTCTCAGTGTTGATGTAAAACCTATTTTAAATTAATATATCATTAAGGTTTTTAATTTTAACAGCATCATATTTCATTTTAACTCTTAGTCTTCCGTGTTTGTCAAGTGAAGTTTTTATTATGGCAAACTGTAACTGTTTTGAACTTTAAATATAGCAGAAAAGTGAGTTGCTGACAGTCTGATTTGTTTTGACCTGACGAAGAAATATTTTCCCAATGGATTCTAGCCAAGAGCTATGCAAATATAAATTGATATTCAAATAAACAGCATAAAAATTGTTATTAATGTACAGTGCCCTCCTAGATATTTATTGCTGCAGTACAACTTCGTTTTTGTGTGAATCAGTTTTCATTGTCATTTATTAGCAATCAACTATGATTATTTGGCTGTAGTGTTTGCAAACTATAATTCATCATCTTCCTATCTTTTATTTATGAGACAATGTCAAATGAAAGAAGCAAATTATGCATTGTTATTGTCTGGAAGCACTCTGCACTCTACAGCATATTAACTTTGCCATGAAGCGTCAGTATTCAATGTTCTGCTCTGACTACCATGTACATCCAATCTGCTTTCATCTCACACAGTGGAGAAAGTTGACTTTTCAGTGGAGTCTCATATTCTGCCAACTCTGAGTCCAGAAACAGCTCAAAAAACCCCCTGACCCGTTAAAGTCAATGGGAGAATTGCCATTTATATCAGAGAAGCCAAGATTTTATCCCTTCTGTTCTCTGTGTTGATGCTTTGGTTGACACCTGTGCTAAGCAAATAAGAAGCAGAAGAGAATAGATTCCTTCTGTTCATTCTTCTCTCAGGGGGAATAACATTCAGTACAAAGAAAATATTTTAAGATTTTGAAATGGAACTGTTTAAATCTTATTTAGTCTATTTTTGCAACAGTCATCCTAAAGTAAAAAATAAGAAAGGGAAAATGACAGTAAGGTAGTCTCTGATGTCATTACATCTGTTACTGAGGAACAGTTACAACTACTAGGAAAGCTGGGCATTTTTCTTCTAGATTTCTAAAATTCTTGTAATGATAGCTACATTTAATTATCATATTCATACTAACTTAGTGTGGAAATGACATATATTTATTAAAAAAGCAGTTGCAGAACAGATGAAACAAAACAATAAATGGAATTAAGGAAAGCAGAGGTGAGCATATACTTTATAAATAATATGTAAAAGCATTTTGTACCACTAGAAGTTATATTTTATTCATGGCTATTAGTGGCTCTAGTAGGGCATTACAGTGTAATAGTCTAATTGTCACCCTCATGGAAGACCCGCATTTCCTACAAAAACAAAAAAAAGGTTTTAAAACTATTTTCTTCCATCCTTAGTGTAAAAAATCTACTCACAATAATATGAACAATATCTTGTATATGAATATTATCATATGGAGTTCTAGCTAGCTGTAATGGTCAAAAATTTAATAGGAGAACCATACCTTAAAATTAGCAATGGAACACCATATGATGTTTTCATTTTAATATCTATATTATGGTGAAGTAGCTTGTTTGCTAGATCTTACCATTGGACTCAGAAAAAAATTGTGTTTTAACTTTGCTCATACTGTTTCTTTTCAAAGCCTACTAATGTATCTTAATAGAAGCATGATTTCAAGGAAAAAAAGAAGAAAATTAAATGAGACAGCTATAAGCCTTTTCTGCATTACTTTTTTTTTTTTTTTTTTTGAAGTCATTCTAAAACCCATCCAAGCATATAAGGCAAAGCAGGTAGATATGAATTTTCTCATGAAAAGCACCATGCAGACATACATAATATGCATTATCTAAACAGTATATGAAACTGAGAATGCATTGGTTCTGCAGTTTCACTTTCTTTTGTATGTGTTCTCACAATACGGTATTTATTTGCAATCATAAATGCTACTTCCTGAATCATACATTCTTGGCTCCAACTAGGCCTCAGACACAGCAGGCACAGCCAAATTGGGGCATGCAATGCAGGAAATTCAGTTAAGATTTTCTGAAATTTAGCACTAAGAGTCTGTGAGCCAGAAAGCCCTGTGGATTAAGATTATTCTGCTTTTCAGTTGAATGATACATCCCTTAATGATCTGAGGGTTTTGATCATATATATCTCTCATGGTCCTTCTGAATCCTGTCCTGTCTCTTTCCCATCTTCACACAGAAGGCACTGTTTCTTTTGAAGAGCACTGTCAAAATTTTTACTTATATTGATTGCATCAGCCACACTTTGCATGAAACACAAGTGCCACAACGCATCACTGAGAGGCTGAAAGACCTCTGGTGTACTAAATAGAAAGGGTTTCTGGAGTTCTGCCCTGGCAGTAGAGACAGTGTCTTGCCAGTCAGCAAGCATTGTAAGTAACTCCACGTTACATTTGTAATGTCACAAGAGCATTGTGCTTGTCATGAGTTATTAATAGTGACAGTTGATGAGGAACGTGAAGTGGTGAAATGATTGATAGCACACCTGTGATCATATTATCAATAAAAATTAAAATTGCCTGTCTCAACTGACTTTTTCTGCTGTCATGTATTTGCACCATTTCCATGGTAATGAAACATTCATGCCTCTTACGCTAGCTTTAGATAATGTATTCCCCTCAGGTGTTTGTTTTTTATCATCATCCATTTTCCCATATGAATGCTGACGTTGTAGGTGATTGCAGGTGTGCCATAATGCTTAGTTTCCTCAAATAGTCTGTCCCCTCCTACTCCTGTTACTCAGGTATTTATAGCTCTGTCACAACGCCATTGATTGAGTGGTGTAAATGTCACTACAGTCAATTCCTCTGAAAAGACTTAGCAGATTAATTGATACAGACAAAAATAATATGAAAGGTTTCTCTAATATAGAACATGCATTCCTAGACTTCAATTCTTTATAACTAATGTATTTTTTACTGACAATACAACTTGAATGCACTTTTTCAGAATGTTATCTAGAAGTTAGTGGAAAGACTAAATATTTAAAATAGCCAATACTTTATGATACATACCTTTTTATTTTTAAAAATATGTTGATTAAACTCACCAGTGATGACACAATCCTGACTGCCCTGAATCACTGCCTTCCTCGGTATGCCTTTGTACATCTTCTATGGGGATCTGTTCCATGATCATTCCAGTGAGAGGGGTGAGGCTGACAAGCCAGGAGTTCCCAGGGTTGTGCTTTCCACCTTTTTAAAATATAAGAACAATGTTTCCTCTTTTGCAATCACCTGAGACTTCACCAGACTGTCATGCTTTTAAAATATCATGGAGCTTATCTTGTCAACTATATGAACCAATTCCCTCAGGTGTCTGGGATGCATTTCATCTTCTCTCATAGACTGACAAACTTCCAGGTTCCTCAGTCATTAATCTAATCTTTACTTACAGTGGGAGGATTTTAGCTCCCCCAGTCTTCATCTTGTGGTCAGCTTACTTGAGACGTGTGGGAAGAGACATTAGATTTTGTAAGCTGCCATTGAAGAGTAAGGAAAAATAGTTTTTGATTACTTCAGCCTCCTCATTCCTTTTGACTCACTGGCTAGCCTTTTCCAAGCATTTTCTGGCTGTCATAGCTGCAAAAATCTTTCTTGCTATTCTTTGGTTCCCTTGCCAATTTCTGCTCCAGATTTGCCTTGGCCTTCCTGATCCCATCCTTACATAGCCAGACTGAGTCCCTGTACTGTTCCCAGGATGCATGTTCATTATTCCGCTGCCTGTGCATTTGCTTCTTGCCCACTAGTTTGACCAGAAGTTCCTGTCCCACAGCCATATCAGTCTCATTCTTTTCTTGCCCAAGGTTTTGTTCCTGTGTATAGCTAATTTTTTGTTCTAGCTGCTTCTTTGTCACTGAGGGTAGTTTTCCAGGGTGGTCCTATTGACTAAGTCCTTAAAGAGCTGGAATTTTGTTTTCCTGATGTTCAGGACATTTATTTATTCTTCACCTGACACATATCTCTCAGGATTGCAAATTCCACTGATGAATGATCACTTCAGCTCACGCTGCCTCCAATCTTGACATCCGCAGTTGTACATTGGTGACCAGTAGATCCAGTTTTGTGTCCCTTCTGGTTGTTATGTTTACTATCTGGCTTAAGAATTCACCCTCCTGGATTTCCTTGTCCCACCATGATACTTTCCGGGAAGATGTCAGGGTGGTCCCCATGCAGGACAACATCCTGCAAACTGGAGTAAGAAGGCTTTGTCAATAGGCTCCTGGTGTAGAGGGCACCCCCTCCGCCTATCCTCTCATCCCTGTCTCTTTTGAATGCTTGTAGCCTTTGACAGCTGCACTGCAAGCGTGAGATTTGTCCCCCCAAGATTCAGTAATGTCAACAAGGTCGTAATTTTCTGGTGGCTCCAAGCTCCTCCTGTTTGTTGTCTGTGGCTCATGTCTTGGGGTAAAGGCATCTCAGCTGGGCTGAGACAGATTGTCTCCTTAAAGGAACATCTCTTAATTCCTTTGAGATACTTCCCTGGTATTTCCCTGTTGGCTTTTGTTATCCCAGGACCCCTTCCTCAACTTCATAAGATTTGAAGCCTGGTCCAGTGTTTCTAGCACAGGAGCATGGAGCCCTCATTAGCACTCTGTCCCTCTAATCTTGGTTGGCCATCCACAACTTTCCAAGAGCTATATTATCTCCTCCCCCATCACACCTACTTTAAAGCCATGAAACCATATGTTAATAGAAAAGGCCTGACTTTTTTCCCAGTGTCACTCTCTGCAACTTTTGTGCTACTCCTTTCAGCCTAGCAGGGTGAAGATGCAGGATGCTCACATCACAGGATTTTTCTGGTGTCTGGTCCTGCCAGACCATGGTTTCTCCACTCCATCTCATCTTTGGAGTCCGTGACGCTTCATAACCTTTCTATCTCCTCTCTCAGGTCTGTCACCAGGAGACCAGATTAACTACCTGGTCACATAGCTGTTGTCTCTACTACTGCCCCATGCCAGCACCAGGTTCTAGCACCCCCCTGTAGCCTGGAACCTACACAGCTGCATGTTTTTATGGGTGCTTCATTTTCGTCACCACATCTTTTCTGGTGAGTGCTGAGGATGTGATTAGCCATCAAGTGGAAAATATTGCTGTGTTTCTTCCAAGGGTGTGGTGACCACCGAGATTATCTCTAGTTTTGGTGGGTGAGTGTGCCCTTGCTGTGCAAACTGCCACATAAACTACCACACCACACACTGTTTGCCCACTCTGCTCACTGTGCTCCTGCTCATTCATATTCACAAGAGGCTACTTTTGAATTGCTACAGGGTGTCTGCTCTGGCTCCTGGCTTTTGCAGAAGAATCAGAACGGCCTCTTCTCAGGCCTCTAGTGCTTTCCACTCAAAGGTCTTTAGTGACTGTCTCATCACTAATTTTGAGGTGTTGCTGCTTCAGGAACTCTCCCTGTGGAGTGATCTTTGGCTCCAGGCCATATCTGCTGGAGCAATTCACTTCAGAGTCTTCACTGAAATGTGTTTAATACTGCAAACTAAGAAAAGAAAAAATTCTTGTTGCCCGCAAACACACAGAGTCTTGCAGTAAAACTGAATGAGATATATTTATTGGCGTCCTGTATAATAGATTCATATTTCTTTCAGGACAGCTATAGCTGTGCTGTGAAGTTTGAGAAAGACAGAGAAATTGACATATGTGAATCTGAATTTTATCCACTCATTTTTTGGATATCAAGCATGTCTTCTTAACTTGCAGAACTCTTTAAACTAGAGGGAATTTACTTCTTACAAGACAAAGTTATTAGTTACTCTGATGTTTTCCTTGGCTTTTTTTTTTTTTTCTTCAGTAATCTTTAGGCTGTAAAAATGTTAATAATTTGCAATAAAGATTGCTGGGAAAAATATGTTTCACTATTACCTTCCCTCTAATTTTTTTTCCATCAACCTTTCCTCTTCTTTTTACAAATGCCAAGTAGTTCTATAAGATAATTTTATAGCCTCCAAATATCACATTTTTATAAGCTTGTAAACTTCATCTTACTGTAAAAGAAATTTATTTAGTGAGTAATTTTTTCTGAGTCAAAAATAACCGATGTGAAATTAGTATGCAATACCTAATACTGTAAGGTGAGCTTAACAGGACATTAGCTTCTGAAAGCTGAAGTCAAAGAATGACTGAATAGTCATCAAATGCGCTATTGATGACCAATCCTTTGTACTCCATATTTATAAAATCATGGAGAAGAAATAATATTTTTTTAAACTCACACATCTCAGTTAATAATACTAAAATTTTCAAAATAAATTATCATAGCTCAACAGTATTCTAACTTTTAATGGGACTATTTAAGAGAATATTGAATGAGAATATATGCAGCGCTCTTTATCATGAACATGGTGTTAAAAATCTAAAATGCCAAAACTCAGGGGGTTTTGAGCATGTTTGAGAAATTCTATAAAAGGAAAAATATAAAATCTAATAAGACTATAAGGAAGAATCTAAATACTATGGAGAAATGGGGGAAAAGATAGGATAATGAATAAAGGCTATAAAATATATCAGGACTAACTCAACAGAAAACAAGCTTCCACTAAGTATTTTCTATTCATGGGACAAAGAGTAGGGAGCAAGTTTCTTTTATTATTAAAACAAACAGATGAAAAATAATTTCTTTTAGAATTTATGCATTATTTGGGAGAAAAAAAATTGCTCCATTTAAATTTTTGCTATTACCCTAATTTTTGAGTAGTGCTTCTTTGAAATCAAAGACCAGTTACTGCTGTTTTTCATTTTTATTTGCCCTTAACTTTAATTCACAGTGTAACAAACTGATACTAGAGAAACTTAAGTCTTCTGTTGAAAGAGACTAATTTTACATTTCCTATAAAGTACAAATAAATAAAAATGGAAATTGCTTTCTACTTGTCTCATTTGGAGCTTTCTCAATCAAACTTTTCACTTTATTCAGTTAGTAAACCTTTTAAATAAGTTGCATGCACAAACATTCAAGTCGGCAGGTCTGATTTCTAGTGTTCTTTTACATGAAATGTAAGGGGGGTTCAGAAGGGTACTGGAGATACACTGATAAATATATCTGGAAATGTCTCACTTTTGAGTTATCTCAATGATTTTCTGATTCAGTCTTCAGTTTTTAACTAATCTTACCACTTCTTTTCTCTCCACTCTTCTACAGAGCCCAAAAATGTTATCAATTTTTATGTGTACTTATTAGAGCAATGAATATTGAGTGAGATGCTGTAGTGACAGACACCCACAACAGTTGCTTGCTCACCCTCTCCTGCTACAACTGGGCAGAGGAGGGAAAAAAGGGGGAAAAAAAAAAATTAGCAAAGGCTTCATGAGTGATATAAGAATTGTGAGAAATATTTCAAGGGCCCGTCCTACAGGAGACAGTCCTTCATAAACTTCTCCAGCATGGGTCTACTTTCATGGGCAGGCAGTCCTCCCAAACCTGCTATGACATGGCTCTCTTTCCAAAGGGTGCAGTCCTCCAAGGACAGGCTGCCCCAGCCGGGATGCAAGACCCCTCTCTGGTTCACAGCCTCCCCCAGACATCCACCTGCTCCAGCATGGGCACCTTCCCACAGGATGCGGGGGGATCTTTGCATCTCCTGTGGATCCCCATGGGCTGCAGGGGCACAGCTGCTTCACTATGGTCATTACCATGACCTGCAGAGGAATCTCAGCTCCGGCACCTGGAGCACCTCCTGCCCCTCCTTTTCCACTGACCTTGGTGTCGCCGTGTTGTTTCCCTCACATGGTCTCACCGCCTTCTCTTCTCTGACTAGGATCAAAAAACCTATGACTTCTTAAACACATCATCATGGAGGAATTACCAGCCTCTCTCTTTGGCCTAGTTTTGGCCAGCAGCATGTCCATCTTCAGCACCATCAGGGACTAGCTCTGCTGGACGCAGTGGGAAGCTTCCAGTAGCGGCCCACAGGAGCCATCTTTGTGGCCCCTCTGCTACCAAAAACAAGGCCATGCCAAACAAATACAGATACTGATCCCCATGCCATCCAATGCCTCTTTTTTTGTTCAGGTGTTCTCTCTCATGTGTCTCTTCCTTGAACCTTGGATGATAATTTATGTGTTGACCATTTTCACCTCCTTCTTTCCCTCGTATTAGGGAATGTAGGCCCAGAGGCCCTTTGCACTCTCTCCAGAACATCCCAATTTTCATCCTGTGAGAATGTGAAAAATCTCCCTTATGACAAGATATTTTGCCTTTTTCTCTCTTAAACTTTTTTTCTTTTTTTTTTTTTCTTTTTTTTCCCTTTTTCTTCAAAATCCTGATACTTGTATTAGTGGTTTCTTCTCTTCAACGCTAAGAAGAGACATGTGCATCCACTCCCTGTCCTGCTTAAAGTCTTTATGATTAATTTATAACAAATGTACAACAGTCTTTTGTCCCTCACTGCCACACACAGTCCTTCTCTGGATCTTGTTCTCTAAAGAATAACACTACAAAAGTCATCTAATTCAGTCCCATGGCCCAGTCGTGGTCAAAAAATTGTTAGGTGCATTTTTTGGATTTGTATCTTTAGGTGTTGTGCGTAAATTTTCTTCTGTCACAATCATGCTTATCATCTTTTCTTGTGCTTATGATTCCTTCCTAATTAACAGCAATTAGGCCAACACTGCCCCATAATCTTAGAAGAAACTTCTGACTTCTTTGAAGTACTGTAGTTAAATGTTCCATGTTCTCTTATGCACTGTACCCATCTTCCTTACAATGCAGCTGATGTCTTTTCTGGGTCATAAGTTTTAGGAGCTGCAATTCAATGTTTAGGCTCATACTTAGGGTTCATTATGTGACTCTAGATTAAATATAATCAATTCCTTTAACATTTTTCCTAGGTTACAGAGACACAAGGTACAAATAACAGCCATGGATAATGGGACAGACCTGTTGATTTACTAAAGGAAATAGCAAATTTCCTCTTGAAGGAAAGAAAATGTTTAACAATTGCATTTCCCCTTCTCATTTGCTGTTCTTCTCACCATTGTTCCTGCAACAATGTTCTCAAAATTGAATTTTTGGTCTGTGTTATTAAGTGTTCCTGCCCAGCTGTGAGATATATTTGCAGATGGTGGAAATGGATCAAAACTAAAATTGTGAAGCGTCATGCTACAGTGAGCATCTACTTCAGTTTTGTCTGAAGGAGATAAGGAAATACAAAAGTTTAAATGTAGAAATCCTTTATGTAATCCTTTATTTTTATCCTTAAATGTAGAAATGCTTCTATTCGTAATACAGAAAGAATATGTTATTACTTCATAAACAGTCTCAAAAAGTATTTTGTGATTGATTCTCCTAATAATGTTTTGCACATTTACTTCAATCTACAGCAATGTACGCATTTTGATTTCCTAAAATTCAGCCAAAGAAGCAGCAAAATCACATGTAATTTGCTGTATTTAAAAAAGTATTGATCAGTTATGTTATTTTGTCACTCTATAATATGTCATATAACAAACTTATTTGATTGAATTTTTCAAGATGGTGAGTTGTAATTAATTAATATTTTATGTAAAAATTGTGCTTTATTTCCCATACTGAAGATACAAGCCTGATATCAAGGTTTACTGTTATCACTAGTTAAGACACATGTAAATAATCATTTATATTTCAGAAAGCTAGCATATTCATTCTGCAGTCAAACTTGGTAGAGAACATCTATGAATTTAAAAAAAAAGTTTATGTTCTTCACTGTTCTCCTATTAAGAACTTTATGGGTGTTATCTTTCCTTATAACTGGTTCAAGTGAGAGCCTTTAAAAAAGAAGTTTTTTGGGTTTGTGGCCTGGAAGTTTTATTGGGTAGTTGTTCAGTCATTCCATGTGATGTAGTTTATTTTATAACTAAATTTCACATTAAGATTTTTTTTCTTTGGTAGGATTTTTTTTTCTTCAAAGTGACAACATTTTGCTAAAGAGCTCACCGTCTTGATAAGAATTTTTGGTTCTTATCCCATAATTATTTTTTCTGTATTTTCAAAACAAGATTAATCAAAAATATGTTTTATGTCTAAACCTTAAAATTCATATAACATATACATGAGCAATTGCGACATCTATTATATCAAAACGTGCTTTTTAAGATTATTAATTTGCATATGTTTAATTTCTGAAAACTCTTTGTCATTAGTTATTCTATTTGGGCTGAAATGTGTCACATTAAAAGAAGTGATAAATATATTTTGATTCAACAGATTTCCTATTACTTTGATATAGGAAGTAAACAGTATCATTTTTTTCTGCTATCGTGAGTTGTGTATAACATGAGTTGTGTATAAATCAGGGAACAAGTCACTAACAGGACAGAAAACTATTTCCAGAACACTTTAGGAGTATTTAATTTAATTTAATTTAATAAGTTTTTGCACCTTCTTTTTTTAATTGCCATATATTCCTTTATGTCTGTAAAATGTAGTCACCAAATATGTTACAGGAAGAAATTTTGTGGAAGCATGTGGAATTTTTCAGTGGCAATGATTTTAATGAAAATAAAATGGGGTAGGAAAATAATAAATAGATTAGGAAAGAGAAAATAATAATAATAAAAAAAATTATAGCCATGCAAGACAGATTAAGCCATAAAGGGAAAATCCTGGATGTAAACTTGTTCTAAAAGTCACACCCACTGAAGATACAGCCTTACTACCTCATTTATCTCCTCTCTCTTTTACTAGATGATGACATATTCAGTGTCCATAATTTTTGTCTTTCTCTTAAATTAGGCAGAAAGCTCATATATATATATAATTTTTTTTTTTTGGTCTGACATTAACAAATGTGCTTTTTACCCAAATAAAGAACATATTATCTTGGGAATGTCTAAGGTTTTTTAAGTATTTAGAAAATTCATAGAGTTATTATGTTAATATAGCAACAGTTATGGTTCCTGAATATTATTCATTGACCTTAATTTGTGAAATTTAAATCATCCACTTAAAAGCCCTGAAGTAATAAAATCTAGTTTCGTCCTACAAAAAGTATTTGTTTAATCTATTGCAGGCAATAATCCCATATAGTTTCAAAACAAAATTTTAAAAAATCTTACCTTGTTGAAGAATTCAAGGATGGAAATACTGTTGCTACTATCATTTGGAACTACTATCATTTGGCAGAGACAGTAATATTGTTGATCCAATGATACAGGAATCTGACTACAATGACATCTAAAATGGTTCTATATTAATCTATATATATATAAATGTGATTTTTGTAGACACAACATGATCTAAGGGTCTTGCAGGGACTTTAGGGGGGAAAAAGTTCAGTTCCTAGATATCCTAGAGCAAAACAAAAGCCTATTAAACACCTATTAAAATGTAGGACTGAGTCTTGACCTCAACAGAGAGCACATCTGGTGAAAATTTCTTCTGTATTGGAAGGAGAGGAGATGATTGGGTTATTTTACCACCAGACTGAATTTATGCATGTAACTCCTTCCTAAACCTGCTGAAAATGTTTGAGGCTTAGAAAGTCCTAGAAGAAAAACATTCCTGATTAAAAGGCATACAAGGCAGGGTCAGATGTTATGTCCCAAGTTTATGTATGTTTAGTACATTCTAAAATGTATTACTTATATCATACATGGAAAATGAAGCCCCACAAGCTGAAAAAAGGTTTCCAGTAAACCCCAAATTTGAACTGGTTCAGCTTGTGTAAATCACTTGTCATGGACAGCTCTCAGTTACATAGTGATGTCTTTTAATCACACTTGTCACAAAGGATGATTAATTCTGTATTTCTTATCTTTTGGCTAACAATACAAAACACTTACAGTTTAAATTGCAGAAATGTGAGCCATCTGTCTGACAAATGCATTTAGTGACAGCTCTGCTCTGAACCTGTACAGAGCTATAAAGCTCAATGATGAAAAAAATAAACCCATGGGCATCAAAAATCAATCACTCAAAATTAGCTGATTCTATATAATTTTGCCTATAAGCTCTCAGCCTCACTTAAATGACATTTACATTGCCTCATCTCATTTGATTATTCTGAAGATCTGCTATTTAATATTCATAAAGATCTAGGATCTTACAAAAAGACCCCACTTCAGAAAATTCCATAGGAGAGTTAATCATTCTGCCTTCAGAGAAAAATTTGAATAATTTTTAGCAAAAAAGGACACAGAATAATATACTGGAAAATACCGAATAATTGCTCAACAGATAACAGCCAGATATAATTAATTGCAAGCCTGTTCGTCCCTGAATATACTTAGAGAAATAAACAAGTTTCTGAATATCTGGGTGAAAGGTATATATATTTTTTCTCCAATTATAGAGTTAGATTAAAAAGGATATTCTTAAAGGATACTCTAAAGTTTACTTTAAAATAAATACATAATGGTATTATTAAATCTGGCTCCCTAACTTTACAACATTCTTGTTTCATAAAGTAATTTTTTGTATGTAACATTTTAATGAAATGTTCCCATAAAAAGAGTAGTGAGTTATAAAAGATACGTTTAACTCACTATTGGTTAGTGACATACCCAAATTTCTCTTCCACATTTCTAAGAATTTATGAACTGTGAAAAATTTGGCATTTTTAGAAGAGCAGCTTGAACTAGTAATTTTTTAATTACATTTTTTATGTCTTTGTATGGATTCTATTTTTCATTAATGTATGCTTCAAATGAGCATGAATACTAGGACTGAAAGAAAATCTTTGGTATTTTGTTTTTATACGAAAATGAGGGCATAGCAGTAAACATCAGGAGTGTTTCTGCTCATAAGTGAAATAAGAAACAACTCCCTCTTGCAGTGTTTTTCCATTAATAATGATTCAGCCTTTCATGAGACTCCTCATGCTTTATGAGGAATAATATATAACACTATAAGCCAGCCAGATTTCTAAAACAGTGTTATCTGAAACGATGTAACAGTACTAAACACTTTTATTTTTATATATTATGAAAGATGGGTTATAAACTGCGAAAATACTAACAAAATTTATAAGTAGTTTTGTAGTTTCTGTAGTAAAGAAAGTTTATATCTGGAGTGTTCAGGAAAAAAATCCTATAATATTTGATTTAGAGAAACAGTCTGACAGAGAAAGACTTAGATGAAAACAATGAACTTATCAACAGACGTCTTGGGAAATTCTATCATGGAAGAGTTTACTAAGGAACTTTATCAGAAACAAGCCTTTCAGCCAAGACTAGGGGAGCTTATAAAATAAATTTCTATACCTTAATTGGAAGACAATAGCTTGATACAGGAAATAATGAACAAAAATTATTTGGGGGTATGCAGAAGTTCAGACAAGATGATTAGAAAGGTTCCCTAGGGCTGAGAAGTGTTTGAATCATTTCTCAAAGCATAGAGTTTTGAATTCACTGTGTGTTTCAGCAAAATATTTTCTAATAAGTTGCAGAGTATATTTTGCAAGAGTGCTTAAGTCTGCTTTGACACTGCTCCCATGGAGGCATCCTGATGCCCAGTGAAGCAGCATTAAGTTCATACTGAGTGCTCCTGAGAGTGCTACCCTGAAGGAGAATAATGAAGATTTCAATAGTTAACTTGTGAAGTTTGTCATCATTTTTATGCTACTTTTAAACTTATGTTATGGTGATTTTGAGGATTTAAATTTTATTTGCATGATAGTATTATAAAAAAATACAAAATATTTTCATGTTGGAGAAAACCTCCCTGGTAATCATCTCTTACTGATCTAATATGTCCACCAGAGACTGACAATTAATAGAAGGATAAATTGGAATAGGAAAAAATTAGTCATCATGTAAGTTTACCAATGTTTAGCCACATTTTTTCTTTCTAATCAAAATAACTTAGTCTTTTGAAAAAGCAATCCTCTTAGAATCACCAGAAGGAAAACACGACACCTACCAAAATATTTTGAGATGTTGCATGTGCTACACTTCCTTCTAGGATAAACATTTAAAATAAGATGGGAGGAATATATCTATAAATATTGTTATAAACTTAATTTGGATTTTCTTCTGATCCAGTATCAATCTTTGTTGCATGCCTCTTTGCAGCAACAGTTTTTACCAGTTCTAAAATTTTGGGGTTTGTAAAGTGTTTCTTTACAAACAGTTCACTTATGTGAACTTCACTACAGTTCTAAAAGAGAAGTGAAAAGACACAATTGTATAAAGAGTCCATAATTTAGGCATACTTTTCGCATTGATGTATCTTTCATACTTCCCTAAATAATAAGTAAGAAGTTGTGAAATATTGGGTGCATGGTGCAGTGTTTTCTGTATCTTTGGGATTTTTGGGTTTTGTTATTTGTGATTTTAATTTGGATTGGTTTGGTTTGGTTTGATTTTTTTGTTGTTGTTGGGTTGTTTTTTTTTTTTTGTTTTGTTTCGTTTTGGGAGGGGGTTTTGTGTGTGTTTTTGTTTTGGGGTTGGTTGTTTTTTTTTTTTTTTTGGCATTGTTTTGCTCTGTTTTTTAATTTACTGTAAACCCCTCTATGAAATTCCCTATAGTTAGAAGTTAAAAAATTTGTCTGATAAGTTACAAGCCTCAGGTGTATGCATTAACCTTCTGTATATTAACATGACTTACACAGCTAGTCTATGCATAATAAAATGGTTAATCTTCTCTGGAACTGTTATTTTTACAGGTTGAATTGAAGCTGTTTAGTTATAATCAAGTTATGTAGTTTTTGAACAACCTGTTTCAGTACACTGGGGTTTTTGCAGTATTCAGAATACATATATACTGGTGAAAGGTTATTAAAATTTAGCTGAAAATATCTTGAGTTTTTCTTCACATTTAATGCAAGGTTAAATCAGAAGTTTTCTGAGTGTGTGAAGGGAAAAACTTACACAGCAACTAATAGATCCTTATCTATCTATAATTTATTGGATTGTAGTCTGATTTCAAGATTGTTTCTGATACTATATAAATCAGATTGCCAAACTCGTGGGAAGCCTAAAGTGTTTTGGAAACAATTCTAATAATACCACTCTAAATAACAGTGCACAGAGTGTTTTGTCCCAATGAAACTGTATTGCTTTTGGCAGAATTGATGTCTTTTATCTTATTTATTGGTGAGAATGAACCTCTGAGTGCCAGACGTCACTATAAATCACAGATTTTGGCATCTGTAAATATTTTTCTTCCAGGCTACCAAAAAGCTTAATCCAGCTTCCTAAAATTGAGTTGGTTATTAAAATGTTACAAAGATATGTAGGAATCAGAGACAGTGTAAATAGAATACATGTTTACTCCTAGCTAAACCCTTAATTTTTCAGAGTTTTTCAAGTAATATATATCCTATTACTTGCTTTGGGAAAGACAAGCATTTTCCAGCTACTGGTTTCCTTCATTCAGCTGAGTTCCAGAAAGCAGCACCAACACACATGGCTCTGCAAAGTGGTGTCAACCAACTGCCACAGGAAGATACGGACAAGCAGGGCTGATGGCAATACATATGGCCAAGGCCAGCTGAACCGATCCATAATGGTGACCAGGATCACCAACAACCTTGTAACACTGCAGCATGTAGACAGTGAGAAGGCAGGTCGTGCCCCTGGATCAGCGTCAGATTCTGGATGAGCGGTGATAAGGCTAGGCATAAACACAGATGAACAGCGGACCCCCGCTCTAGCTGGGAGCAAGCACAGGAGCATCCACTCAAAAGCAATTCCCAGTCAAAGGACTAGAGGACCAAGACATCTGCACGTTTCCTTAGCAGTGTTTTTTTTTTCAAAGAGCTCTTTTCAAGGCTTAACACCTGAATTATTATTTAAGCCAGCCCTGAGCCCAAGCTTACAAACCTCTGGAGCAAAAAGGCACTCAGGGTCCTGATACTGAGTTTATTATTTATCAGCACCTTCCTTTGGTACAGCGGTTGGCAGTGCTTTCCAATTCTGTCTGCTTCTTATACCTACCTCAGGTTATGTTTAATATCTTGTCACTGTAAAATTTACCAGAGACATGAACTTATTGTGAGTTAAGACTTGCTGACAAAAAAAGTTAACAATAAAGTTATAATAACAGTCCAGAGAAGGACAATGAAGCTGGTGAAGGGGCTGGAGCAGAATTCTTATGAGCAATGCCTGAGGGATCCTGGAGAAAAGGAGGATGATGTTATTGATCTCTACAACCACCTCAAACAAGGTTGCAGCAAGGTAGAAGATCAGTGTCTTTCCCCAGGTAACAAGTGACAGGATAAGAAGAAATGGCCTCAAATTGTGCCAGAGAAGTTTTAGATTAGTTATTAGGAAACAAATCTTCCCCAAAAAAAAGGTGGAAAGCCCTGGAACCGGCTGCCCGGGGAAGCTGTAGAATTATCATCTCCAGATGTGTTGAAAAATAATGCAGCTATGGCACTTCAGGACATGGCTTAGTGGTGAACGTGTTTGTGATGCTAAGTTGATTGTTGGACTTGATGATCTTAAAGGACTTTCCAACCGGAATGATTTATAGTTCTATGATTCTATGGATTAAAAATCAATTATTGGTCTGACCAAGTGACATTAACACAATTTTCATATTAATGTGATGTTCAAATCTTGTTGCTCAATTTTTGTTGTTAAAATTCACATAGAAATATCTCATCAATAATATATTTTAAATTGCTAAATCAGTAGCCTTTCTAGTTTATGTCCAATGATCCCCAGGACTTTGTCAGCCACTGCCCATACAGAGCTGGACTTCCAGCCCATTCAACAAGAGTCATTTGGCCATCTTTGCAAAATCAGTGCAAAGAAACTTGGGCCAAGACAAGCTCAACCACATCCCGAGACTCTTCATCATGAGAAACTCCAGACAATTTTGCCCCCATTTTGTCAATGATCCCTCCAAAAAAGGTCGTGGTGTGAGGGGAAGTGAATTCTGACTACTATCCTAGTGGAGACAGAAAAAGTATGAGACAGTGGAGGAAGAGATTCTTCGGTCTTTAGGCCATACTATCTTCCCTTGCTCACTTCCTTAAAACTGACAGAAGATGATAATGGCCAATCCGCTTGCCACAAAAAATTTACATTGTCAATTAGGCTCCTTCATAGGGCACTTTTATATGATCATTCTTTTCTCCTCAGTGAATATCTTTGCTCTCTTTCATACAACAGAACAATGTCACAGTATTTCTTTCTCTAAGGGTAAAAGGGTTGGTTTATTCCTTTGTGTATAGCTACAGACCTTTCAAAAAGACAAACCTTCCCTACTCCTCTTGTGTCACTGAATGAGCTGGAGATTCAACTTTCTATCTGCATTATTAGCCCAGCCTCCTCTGGCATCTGATCAGGTCATCACCGTTTACACTGAGTCCTGGTTGGCTTGTCCTTTTTTGGCTTCGTTTATCTAAGCTAGATTAGAAGAGCTTGCCATTGTATTTCAACTACATTCCACTTTTTTTTTTCCTGATTACTGTAAATATAAACACTGTAAAAACTATTATTTGTGATCTGCAAACTTAGTCATAAGTTTTATTTTTATTTCTACTTTGCTGGAATATGTGGTCCATTCTCATCTTGAAATAATGTTCCATGGCTGTGCATTTACTTATAATTTTCATGTATGTTGAAGAATTCTATTAATGGAAATACTAAGTTTTTAAGGAAACTTCTCCCTTTACTAATAGCTTTTTTGTGATCATATTTGCAACCATAGATCATGTGTGTGAGGATATATGATCTTTTTAAGATACATTTATATACTTTCTTTTTTACAGTAACAAGAGTGATCAGTGAGCAAAGCTGTATTTATAATAACTAGCAAATATTCAGTTTTCACAAGACGTCTGACATCCTTAAAATCATCTGCTTCTTTGACTCACATAAAGGGAAAATATCATGCAGCCAAATTAAAGAGTTTAAAAAATGGACATTTCTGAAGATTCTACTTATCCATTTTTTCCATAACAATACCACATTCTGTTATTGCAGGTCTTGATTCACAGCCTCAGATAGGTTTTGAAAAATATAATAGAACATCTTTAATTAAATCCCCAAAACTCACATTCAGGGATAAATAATAATCCACCAGCTATTTCATTCTCTAACAGGACCCAGGAGAACCTGACAGTCTTAATCACTTCAGCCATTTATACCTTCATTTTCAGCTTTGTTTCAGCTGAGCCATTTAGTGCGGGCTTATCTAAATTGCAGTATCTTTTTTTTAATCACACTTCATAGCTGTAACACAGAAAGTAATTTCAGGTGAAAACAGAATATCTCTGAAGCACAGACATCCTTGGCATAAGCACATTAGAATGAAAAGTTACCTGTGACTGAGTGATATTTGTCTCTGTAATGAGCTGAAGCACTGAGGAACTGTGCCTGTAGTAAAATTAGGAACCACCACCAACAGCACAGCAGAATTTTAACTTGTTTGAGAACATTTATTTTCCTCATTACACAGGGCAGCTGTGGATGACAGAAATTGTTTCATTAATACAAACAAACTTTGAACTACATACCAACATTCCTAGAGACAAGTGGAAAGCCAAAGTAAATATTCATATAGTTACTAAACATTCATATCAATGCTGTTCTAGGGTTTATAGCTATCTTGAGGGTAAAACAACATTTATATGTATTTTTAGATTTTACCTTTGGTATTGCACTTTGTTATTTTAAAATATTTTCTGCATCTAAAATACAGCGATATGACTTGACATTGTCAAATTCACACCTTAAATATCACTATGACAGTCCCAAATTAAGAATAACATTAAAAAGGAGGTACAATTACCTGGATTTTATAATTAGTTTACAACAATAAAATTTGTCAAAGTAGTAACCTTCTTTTTTTTCTTTTTAATTAATTTTACTCTATTGGTTTTATAGATTAATATTTCCTTGACTTTTTAATACCAAACATGTGCAGTGATGACCTCTGTAGTGGTATTTATTTATTTAAACTTGTACTAATATTAACATTAATTATTATTATCAATTATTTAACCCTCAGTAATATCAACATATTTTCAGCCTGTAACTATTTCCCCAGTATATTTTTTTATATATTTCAAGGCTGCCAAATAAACTTTTCTGAATATAAGTTTGAATCTGCAAGAGCATGCAAATAAAAAGCATGATATTTTTTCAGAACAGATGGCTAACAAACAGATTCTCGTGGGAAAATTAGTTAATCAGAGAATAGTTAAATGGGATGTTGACTTCTTTGGGCTGGGATTTCACCTTTAGTAAGTAGCTCAAAAAAGTGTCTTCCTAAATAACAGTGCCCTTGCATACTTTACATCATGTTTGTACACAGTGAAAGTGATTGACAGGCTGAAGTAGAAGCCTACAGAAGTTCTGTCAAGGGCTCATGGTAGAACTGCACCTCTTTGCAGAACACATCCAGGAGCCACAAAATTAATGGAGAGGAAAATGAAGGAGTTAAACTAGGAGGAAATCCCATCTGTGTAATAGCAGAGAAACTAGCAAGACCTAAGCTGCATACTTCCAATGCCTAGGAGTACCTTCCTTTAAACTTTTCATCCCTCCCTCCATACAAAACAGGAATGAATGTGTGTCATCTTAGTCTCCAAATGTGGAGACTTTCTAAAGATTTTCAGCAACACTCTCTGGGTGCCTGAGTATTTCCTACTTTCTTCTGCTTACTGGGACAGGATTTCTCTTTGATTGTATAAAAATGTGGTTCTTATTTACCCAGTTGCTATCTCTCTGGAGCAGCAGGTTCAACTAGCTTTTACAGTATCCACCTCAGTTTTAGAGTGCTAGAAAAAATATTGTTGCAAGAGATACAATGTATGTTATAAAAAATATTTATCACCCTAGTTGATAGGACAGGTAAACTATATTTTAATTGAGCTGCCTTAAAAGTGTGGTATTTCTCCACGAGACTAGATGACTGCCAATGGCAAGAAGAAAGAGCCTGCTCTTTGTCCAGAGGGAAAATATTGCTTTATTCTCCAGTCCTGCCCTGCTTGGCCGGAGATCTTCCCAATAGCTCGCGGGTGCCCCAGTGAGCTCAGCCCCGCCCATTCGGGGGCTTTTTCCCCAGGGGGCAGGGCCCAGAGGCAGGGACAAGACACCATCCAATCAGGGAGAAGGGGCAGTGGAAGAGAATCAGGTTACAGATAAGTAAGGAAAAATCACAATACAGATTACAAATCTGATAAAACGCAATATAAACCCACTTAATGCATTACCACAAAAAAGGCTTGCCTTTTAGCAGATGATTCTTAATAACTGATTACAATTAGCACCCATACATTAATATAGATTATACTAATACTTTTTTGGATTGTTCTGTATAATTGTATGTGTTTCTTCTAATATAAAGCAAGCTACTTTATTCTAAGGTACTCATAGCTGTGTAAAGAAAAGAGAAAACCATGAAAGAGAATTGGTCTGCTACTAGTGTCACATTAATGTAAACCAGGAATATAAACCAGTTATATAAATTCAATGACAGCAAAACATGGCCAGCTATGTCAAATGCTCAAGTGATTATTGCTCAATTTTACTTTTTTATTAAAAGCTACTCATAAAATATGCTTTAGGAAACACAAGAATTACAATATATAAGCCCTCAAGTAGTATATGGAAGGAGGCAGGTGTTGGTGCATTTTGCTAACACTTAAATATTTAACATGATCATTAAATTTTATATTGCACATATGCATACATTTCCAGTCAAGTGAATGCATGCAATAGAAATTTCAGCACTTGTCCCACATATTCAGTTTAGGAGAATCTGCCCCTTGTTGGTAGTGAATGAACAAATGAATGAGGAAAAAGCTGCATAAGTATGGATGGTAAATCTAAATCAAGTGAGCTTTGGTAAAGAAAAAAACAAATAGAGATGAAAGTGCTGCTGTTCCCTGATGGCTTTTTATATCATCACCTCCCTTCTTGGAAAATGCTTTGAATTTTTCATTAATGAATTTTCAGATGGTTTCTCTTTTCTCAAGTTATTCCTTCAAAATTTAGAATTGTTTAAAAGAAATGGTTTGAAGATGATTGCAAATTTATGTATAAGACAGTTCAGCAGATTTAGCATCTCTAAGTTGTTAGTGTATTCATGTTTGATTCAACAACAAAGGATGATTTAAAGCTATGGTAATTAAAAGCACATCTTTTATGAATGTAATTTAGTAACAAATTGCACTCAGGAAGTTCAAAGACTGAGAATCTTTGGTTTCACAGCTCTCAAAAGTACTGCAGGTTCAGTCAGATTGCGTGGCTCCATATAAAAACATATAAAAGCTCAATCCTCCTTGTTCCCTTGAGTAGTCAAGTCCCTCAGTGGCTGACAGTAATAATCCAAGAATATTCTCTTCCCAGCAGAAAACTAACATCATAATTTCATACTGCAGTCCACAAAAAACACATTGAGGCTGTATCCATGAATAATCCTGAAAGTTTCCTAGCCCCCTAAAGGTAGGTACTGTAAAAGCTAGTTGAACCTGCTGCTCCAGAGTGGTAGAAACTGGGTAAATAAGAACCACATTTTTATACAACCAAAGAAATGTCCTGTCCCAGTGAGTAAAAGAAAGTAGAAAACATTTAGTCACCCAGAGAGTGTTGCTGACAAAGTTTAGAAAATGGCTTTTGCTTTTTTCCTGTTCCATCTAAAACTGAAATCTGACAAGGATCTTAAAAACAACATTCTTGTGCCAAGGGCAGAGAGAGTGTCAAGGTACTTGGCTGATCTTGACTCAATACAGGCATTTTTAAATGTTCTTACATTGTATTGATTTAAGTATTGTTTTAGGAAGTGAGTTACCATTTAATTATTGTCAGTAATAAATTGATTTATCTTTATTACATGATTTTTTCATATGATTTAATTTTTTTTAATAAACAAATCTGACATTAGTAGTCCACTTCATTGTGAAATGCATGAAATGAAATGGAATTCAGATGAGGATCCTAGGAGAAAGTCAGTTGCTGAATGAGCATCTTCCTGCTCCTCTAGGGTGGTTCAATGTCATTCAGAGTCATCCACAGCTGCTCTAGCTCCAGCCAAATTTTTATTTTAGATGTATGATTTATGTTAAGATTTATATCTTAATTAGGATTTAGGATTTGTGAATTAATCCCACATTATCTGCCATACTCTTCCCTTGGAAAAAAGAAAACAATGACTGAAAACATTTATATGGTCTAGTTAATCATTCTTTTCATACTAAATCACAATCTAGGTTTTTGCCTTGACTTACATCAGTAACTACCCACCCTACCAGGTAACACAGACTTTTTGATCTTTACTTATTATAATAAAATCAAGTACTATTTTAGAGCATTTCAGATTTCCAACCAATATATGATCTTAGGATCAATTATCAAAATTCCATTTGTTTCCATCAAACCAAGAAACTCTTATTTTTCAATAAGACCTGAAATATAAAAAAAATCATGTTAGATTAAACAGAGGAAAAAAAATCATTACCAGAGATTGACACAGCACAATGGCAACACTCAAAAAAAAATTCTGTTAGGGATTCGTCCAGAGAGTGTTTTGGTCTGATGTCATCCTTTTGATATCAACACGCACATGCATTTTTCAAATGAATTATGTTACTGCCCTGTACCCATTGTCAGTATCATAAGATTCATGCTACAATAAAAATCTGACCCCTGATATAAAGACAGTTTGCTTTCAACTGTAGAACATCCTCCTGTACTTTCAAGCTCCTTGTAACATTTGCACTCAGAGGGAAATTTTTGCTAGTATTCTCCTAGGCACTGGGAACTGACAGTCTGCACTTCCACAGCTGCGTAATCTATAAAAGAGTTTGAGGAAAAAGGGAATGAGGAGTGCAGGATCTAAGTATTTCTCAAAAATGTACACAAATGACACTTCTAGTCCTTTCACATAAAAGACACCAGCTTTTAGAGAAAACAAACAAAGAATGAAGTGAAATTTGACTTAACCAAATACACTAGTTCTACTGATCAACTAGAGTTTTTCAGGAATATTATATCTTGCCTTTGTAAACTGAGGGCTTTTTTTTGTTTTGGTTTGGTTTTTTACTGTAGAAAACTAGAATGTGAATATGATTAAAATCCGGAGAAAAACATCTTTTTGTAAATGTAACTTGCTTACACTATCCTTTCTCCAAAGATTGGGATTTTGCTGATGACTTCAAGACTTGAAATCTACAGTTGCTTATCTCTATTTCTTCCCCTGCCTCTCACTGTAGTTTGTTTAAATGAATAAAACAAAGTTTTAATATCTGTAAGAAACTATCCATCTTTTATACAAATTTGTTGCTGTCATGGAAAATCAGGATTGATTTTTATGTAATGGGAAATTATAGATTCATTCAGTAAACATCAATACCTGTTTGAGTTGATCAAGTTAGACTTCAGGATTAAACCCAGTGATTGTACTGAGTTATTAACAATTTGTTTATATGTTCCATCAAAGCTTTTAAAATAGAGGAATATAAGTTATCATACTTATTAGATTAATAAATTAGTAGAAAGCTGTAGCCATTCTGAAAAAGTTAACATTTCAATTTGATCCTCACTCAAAAAAATCAAAATTGAAGCTTTTATTAGAACTGGAATCAATATTTATTTCCTTTATTTCTCTCACACTAAACTGTAAAAAATATCAAATTTTGTTTAAGAAATTAATTTATGGATATGAGAAGTTTAATGGTTCACTGCAGTCCACAGTAACCAAAAATCAACAATGCAAAAACTGGAATACCTTTATTTTTTCATATTCTAGATGAAATTCAGATTGTATTGGAAAATAAGATATTCACTGCCATAAGCACTTACAAAAAGACACATCTACTGATGAGAGGGGATCTCATCAATACATGCAAATATCTCAAAGGCAAGGATCAGGAGGATGGTGCCAGAGCCTTCACTGGTGGCCAGTGACAGAAAGAGGAGCATAAACTATAAATAAAATGCAACAATTTTCACCTGAACATGAGGAAGAGTTTCTTTTGTGCTGGGACAGACTGCCCAGGAAGGTCGTGGAGTTTCCCTACTTCTCTGGAAAAATTCAAAACCCACCTGAATGCATTCCTGTGTCACTTGCTCTGGGTGACATTGCCCTGCCAGGGGCATTGGCCTGAATGATCTCCAGAGGCCTCTTCCAACCCTAACAATTCTGACGTTCCAAGAAATTAGGTTTCTCGTGTTCCAGTTGGCTTGCTACTTGCCCCAGTGTCTGTTTTTGCTATCTTTTCTAAGTTATCAGTAAGTATTTTCAAGAGTCTGTGCTGAACTTTGCTTGTAATTGGCCAACAAATGGAGCTAACAAGCATGGTCCAACTACAGTGAAAGCTGATTTACATGTATGATATGCCACTCCAGACAAGTGTATTTCCTTCTAAAAAGTATCTAGCCATTTTGAAAGGACACAAGCTTTACACATAATTGCTTTCTATGGGGAAAGCTCTCACTCACAAATTTTCTGTCTTGTATAGTTTTCCTCAGCAAGATTACTTCTTTGTCTTTGGAATTACTTAAAGTGAATTGATGGAAGGGACTCCCAAAACACCAAAACCTTGATACCTTCATCCAATACAGACTGGTTCAATCAAAACAAATTTGGTTTCACATTTTTTAATGAGCATGTTAAAGCATTTTTAAGAAAGAAATGTATTTATTAAATTTATTGGGGGTTTTTTTTCTGGACTCTTTTTGTTATTTATCTTTTTCCTGCTGCATATTTAGATATTTATCTTTAAGAATTTAGTTCTTGAATTTTATGTAAATTAGTTTTTAATTCTAACACCTTTGTCAGAGTAGAGTCTGATTTAGTTTTGCACCAAAACAGAGTCTAAAGAACAAATACAGCCCATCTTCCTAGAGGTTTTTGGGGGCCCAGTATAACATTAAAGGAGAGAAAAGAACACTTCAAATTTAAAGACAAATGCATAATCAAGTGGGAAGACTTAATTTATTAAAAAAAAAAAAAGTAATTTAAAACTAATATTAGAAAAGATGATGAGAGAGACAAGATAATGTAGCTGTCTGCCAAACTAAGGAGTGACACTTTTAAAACACAAATGCTGATTTTTTTCATTGTTCATGTAAATGCTTAATCTCTTATTCTTAATATTTGAAAACACTTTGAAATCACAAACATGTCTGGTTTTATGACTTTTATTGTTATTACTACTTAAAAATTCTAAATTCTAAAAATTTCTAATGTCTTTTTGACAATATGAATCTGCAGTTCAGTGGAGCTGTACTGTCATTAGTGCACCATAACCATATTCAGAAATTCCCAAAGTGTATATGAAAGAGGAAGCAGTCTGTTCACTAATGCAATGATGACATTTCCAAAACTTGACTAATAATCCTTTCTATCAAAAATATTTTTTATTATTATTTCCAAAGTAGTTTTGTTTTCATGTTAAAATAAGGCCATGTTCTGCTTGTTTGATCACTGGGTCACTAAGGTACATACACTGTGGATGCACTTTAATCATGTGAATGTGTATTCTTTATTTGTTCATAGAAAGACTCAGCTATATATGGGTTTATTACTGTAACTGCATCTTAAAGAGGTTTTCTGGTCATTAGTACAAATTAAAATCTCAGCTGCACAGAATTATTTTTTTCATTTTTTTTTTCATTTGACCTTCAAATTTTAAAATCTGAAGGTAAGTATTAAGAAGGTAAAAATTATTTATATTCTGATAATTTGAAAAAGTAATTATAAATTAAACTTTAGGTCCCTTCATAAATACATGAAAAAATGGTACAATCGTCTTTGAAATTATTTGGTCTACAGCGTATCTCAAGATAAATATGTATTAATCTGACTTTTCCTCTTTTGAAAACCTGATGTTTAACATTCTTACATTCTCAACTTATCTGCAGCCTTATTTTGGGTTTAAAATCTGGTTTTCAAATTTAAGGTAAATACTCTCTGAATTACAAATATTGTAGTGCTGACAGAGAGACAGAAGACATATTTCAATTTATCGATTTCTGCTACTAACCTTTATTTCGGGAGAAACCTTCATTTATCTGAGCAACAGACAGATGCTTCAATACACCTCATATTTGTTGAATTTGAGGGAAAAAATGCACCAAATTGTTTTTTCCAGTGTGTCACTTAATCTCATTATGTTTATTTGACAGCAACTCTTTAAAATACAGTACAGGTATACAGGCTGGGTGAGTGAGAATATTGCAAAGAAGGGAAAAACATAAAAATTTGTAGTTTAACAGGAGTCTTGTTTTTATTTTGATGGGATCCCAGGTGGTGTGAGTTTCTCATCCCTAACAGCACTGTAGGTGAATGAATTGTAAATTAAATTATTCCTGAATGGGTATCCTCACAGGCAATTGCTCTTAGTGCAGTGAGGCTTTTTGAAGACATTGTTTTCAAAATCTGAGTAGCCTTACAGTGTTAGGGAGTCAGTAATGGTGCGCTCCCTTTCCTGCCCAGAGTGGACAGATGGTTCAAGTATGTAGAAAAGCTGCACCTAACATGCTGGTTTGCTATTAATTAACCAGGAGAAAACAAGCTGCAATGCTAGTCACGAAAATCTCAAGTCTTTCATGCACTTGCCACTCACCAATATCTTTCTTAGATAACTACAAAATTTTATCTACAGAACTGAACTAGATGGACTAGATGGACTAGAATTTTTTATTTTGGTTGAAATTTAGAAGCCATGGGCTTCTAAACAGGGTTTTTTTTTTGGTTTTTGCTTTAATAAAAGAGAAATTATAATATACAAAATGGACCATGTTATTTGGTGCACAAATTCCACTTCAGATTCTATAAAATTCTGAAAAGTTAATCTTAAAATTTGGCTATACAATTTTTTTTCCTTACATTACTTTGGTGATTGCAGAAGTACTGCTGAAAGCAGTTCTTAATATACTTATCTCTTAGATAAGTCAGTTTCATAACTGATTTATATTATGATGCTTTTATGTTTAAATTTCTTGAAATTTTTTTCATAATTTTTTATCATTTCTGAAAAGTGACAAGAACTACTGCAGAAGCACTGAAATGTATTTCTTGTGGCTGCATTGAGTGTAAACATTATACTTTTAATAAAAATTGTTTTAAAATTAAGTTTTACATATTAATAAAATATATTAATAGAAAGACTGTACTGTATATACAATTTTAATAAATATTAATAAATTTTATCATACCTTTGCATTACTTATGTAGTACACATAAAAAACTGTGTTTATAAATAATGTTAAAAAAATAATAATTGTCATAGGTTCTGAAATTCAACTTGAGTTCCCAGTTCTGAAAGTTATCATTTCACTCTATATCAGTGGGAAAACAGTTATAATTATTATAAATTACTCATTTGGCTCGACCAAGTGACTGCTATCTGACATACAGACAGCTCTCTGGGCTTTTTTCCTTATGGTACTAGCTTGAACAAGTCAAAAAACCGTGCCAGCACCAACAGAGCAAAGAACAAAAAAACCCAAGGGAATAGAACTTTTGACAATCAATGGTCCCATTGCATTGACAATTTATAAAAGATACTCCTTAACCCTGGTCCTTAAAAAATCACTGTCTTTCCTCTTTCTAGAAGACAAAATATAACCTCATAGTATTACTGCTTTTTTCTTAAAATACCTTATGTGTCGTTCATACTATGACAAAGTATGAGCTAACAGCTTTTGTAAAGTTGATATCACTATAGTATTACTGCTTATTCACTGTAAGGAAAAAACATTCAGTGCAGAGAAATAATGACCACCAATTGTAAAAACTTGGCAAATTGTTCTAAGAAAAACTTCTTTGGTCATAACACCTAAGACCATATAAACAAATCTATTTCCAAAGCCTGAGATCTCACAGTAATGACATTCAGTATTTCTGTAGTGGTCCTGTTCTCAGTAAATTACCTATAAAATGGTGGCACCTTTATATGTAACACCATTTGATTTTACCTAAATGAGGAACCGCTACTCTTCTTAGATTCATTTGCAGGAAGAGTGTGTGACTAGAGAGGAGAGTTCTTCTTATTTGATAATTCATTCTTCAATAGCTTCAATATCTTCACCTGCAGATTATATTGTACACAAATCCATAAACTCATGCACTCTTTAAAAAACAGGATATGTTGGCTCATTGAGAAAATCATTTATACCTGTTCCCATATAATGGCTGATCTGACTTTGTTGTTCTGTAGCTGTATAACAGGATAAATATAATAAATAAATAAAAAGGAATGGGAATGAATGATATGATATGAATGATGAATGAATGATAGTGTGCTTGAGTATTCATTGAGTATTCATTGTAATTATCATTACCTGTATAGAGCATAAAAGGTTAAACAACACACGCACACATCTTATAGAAATCTTCTTCATCAAGTGTTCAGGAAACTGTTTTACATTTTTAAAAATCTAGTGGTTGAGCAGTCACCAGATTTGTTTTCACCCATGTTCCCATCCCATCTGTTGCATTCTATGTGTCTTTACATTGCCTGTTAATGTCCTTGCCTCTTTTCAGTTCTGTCCTGGAGAAACAGAAGTGGCAAATATCTCAATACAATGATCAGTGCATCAGTTCTTTTGTATTTTATTTCAAATCCCAAGACTGAGCTAAAATTTGTATACCTTTAATCAGCTTACATCTGTGATTGATAAATCAGCAAGCAGGGGGGCAGTGGAACTAAGAAGGAACTAAGAAGCACTTTCTTGTATTGGAATATGTGATATTCTTTTTCAAGACCAATGTTAAGTGAAGAAGTGTCATTAAATAGCTATCTTCTGATACTCTAGGCTGGAAAACAATAAAATAGTGTTAAGCAGGGAATAAAGTCACAATTATTTCATCATGTCATTTCTATCTAGGGATCAGGTTTTACTTTTTTTGTAAAGTTAATACATGTAATGTGTTTTTTGATTTGAAGTCTGGAACTACCACACATGTACCTTTCATAAGACAGAACAAGGTTTATTTTGTTTCATTTTTCTTAATGCCTTCCATAAGAGATTCACTTAGGAAATGCTTTCTGGTGTGTTTTAATGATCTCATACCTACTTTAAAACCATAAACTATTAGAGTAGAATTAGATTTTAAGTATTGACCACCAGCTTTAAATTTGTCTGTTCATTGATGAGAGAAATTCTATGTTAGACAGAGTCCCCCTGTGTAGGCCTAAATAGTCATCTCTCTTCTATCACCTGAAAGGTGTTATTTAATCATAACCATAAAATGTTAAGAGGTTGGAAAGGATATCCCTGCCCAGCCTTCCCTCCATGGGCAGGGATATCCATCATGCTAATTCACGTTGCTCAACGCTTTATCAAGCCTGGCTTTAAACACTGCCAGGGTTGAGTCAATTACTGATTGGTATTTGTTTCCACAGAGTACTCTCAGGTATATTACAATATCTCCTGCTAAATCCAAAGAATACATCTAGCTTCCTGGGAACCTCTTTTGCACAACCCAGAAGTATCTTTGCAGGGTCAAGTGTATGACATGGGGAGAACTGCAGCTGTTTCTGGTCCGAGCCTTGAAATTCAAACTTTGACCTGCAGCTTAGGAAGTCATTGGTCAAAGCAGTAAAGACAGCTTGTTCAACCATCATGACAGCTAAAATGACCTTGAAGTCAAAATTCACTCTCTAAAGTCATCTAACTCTCTTGAGAATTGATTGCTAGTCAAGATACTGTCAGAAATGCTGTCATCATTCTTGTCCTCTAAGTAGATGAAACTTTTCACAATTCTGTCATTAATTTATGCATAAACCCTGATTCTTTTCAATAAAAATGGTAATCTTTGTGAGGCAGTATGAGAGAAAAACAACAAAATTTTGAACTGTGTGCATCAGGAATACATTTATCTGAGATGGCAATGTGCAAATGACTAGAAATACGTCTTCATCTGTAAATACATAGGGATACTCATGCTCTAGCAACTTTTAGAAAATTTTATCCTTCTTTGAAAAATCCTACAATCCAAATATGCTTTTTGCATTCTTTTAAATTAGTATTTTTCTGGATTCACGGGAAATTAGGATTAGAGAGTTACTGGTTTATGTACTGTGATATAAACTTTGATTAAATGTATCAAGCTTTAAACAATAGTCTTTTCTATGCATAGATACTGGATTTTTTCAGCATGACTTTGTCATCTGACTAATTTTCACACAGGCTGAAGTAAATATTTCTAGGAAAATACCCTGTTGGAAAGGAAAAGAGCACACTCAAAAATTAAGTTACATCAAAGGAACAGCATGTTTCACTGACAAAAATATTTTTAAAACTTATGCAATAGTTCTATGATATTTTAATTTATAATAATAGTATTTAATATTATTTTTAAATTAATAATTATTCATAATATATTCATAAACTTTTTCTAATTGTGATAGTTTTCATCAGTACAATAGCAGCAAAAAAATAAAATTGCACTTATTTTTTATAAGCAATTGGTTTTTCATTTTACCTTGATTATTGTTATGCATTGTAGCTTGCCAGATTATTAGAAAAATGTTTGAGCTATATCAAACCATCACAACTAAGGTATTTCTAAATACACTAACGGTTTTTTGGGGGTTCCTTTGTCAGTTAAACAACAACAAAAAAAGCATCTGTAAAATTAAGTCTCAGGAATAGTACTGCAAGTGCAGAATATTCTCAGAGCAGTTTCTCTTCATAAAACTTATTTTTAAATGTTATGAATTTACTGTAGTTGATATGTGGGCAGTCTTGAATATTTCCAGGATTGTATAGTTATTATGCATTCTAATTTTACAGATAGTTCTAGCTTAATTTTCAGAGTCAGCAGTAAAATGTGTGTACATGTAAATATGCTGACTATAATTTTGTCTTCAGGGCAAACAAAGCATTTACCCAGAAATGTTTGTGATAATTTTGTCAGAAAAGAGCAGTCCCACACCTTTAAAACTGTTTTCATTTGGCTATGTTCCCTTCTTCCTTTTTTTTTTTTTTTTTTTTTTTAACTGTTACACTGGATTATGGCATCTTCTGTAAAAACTGTCAAAATTGTCTTTTTTTTAATTCCCTTTTTTACTTCCTATTAGTACAATTCTTGTTCTAGAAATATGGTTCAACTAAAAATAAAAATAGACAGAAACACAATGTTTTCACTATCTAATGAGCTTAGTCCTTATTTTAGCCCTATAGTTATTATATATATATGAATTTTATATATATATATATATACGTGTGTGTATATATATATGTGTGTGTGTGTGTGTGTGTATATGTATATGTACCTTCAGAGGACCATTTATAGAGGAGGTTTGTGAGGAATTTGTGTTCTTTTGTTCTGTCTTTTTAAAATTCCTCTTTTTGAGCATATGCCTACAGAATTTTAAGGTTATATATTTAAATAAATTTAAGATAAACTTCCCACATGAAGGGAGTTAAGTATTTTAATGAAAGGGGAAGCAAAAAGAGAGAGATAAAGATGTTTTTTTGAGGAAGAAACTTATGTTGGCTGAATGTTTCATAAAATACTTCTTTCAATTTCCATTCACTGTTTAATATTTTGATAATCAAGTGTTGATAATCCTTAATGGCACCCTTGAAACAGGACATGTTTTTCTCTTATGCTTATGCATATATTCTTACTTGCTTGCACACAACTGAATGTAGACACCTGAAAATATCCAATAGGTTTTTACACAGTGTTATCAGAGATTACAGGTTTCTTTAAATAACAATAGATGGCTGATACACACTTATCTGCACATTTAGCCACACTTGAAACAAGATATTGCTAATTTTCTTTTATTATAAGTCAAAATCCTGGAGTTTCAACTGCCAGTTAAGTATTAGAGATTTAAGAAACATTTCTGTCTCCCAGTATCCTTTTGTAAATCACTTTTTTTTTTTCTGGTTCATATTTTCTTTGGGTTATGACAGTGTTCTTGGCAACAAAATGACCTACATGACAAGGTACATCGCATGTCTATGAACATATGGTCTAACATCTTGTACTCCTTTAAGAACACCATTGTCGTTTTCTCACATTAGCTGTGTTATCTGTTACAAATGCCACACAGTTGGCTAGGAAAAGGTTCAGCGCACTCAAAGATTTCTCCATTGCAATGACAGTATTTTTGGTACTGTCCTGATTAATGGAGAGCATCTTTTAGAACAAAACAAAATACAAAAATGCTGATATAATTACTTTGGAATATAAAACTAGATAAGAAATTACAGCGTGGAAGTTTTTAATCAGTGTGACTGCTAATATCTGTGATCAGAGAAAACCACATTTCAGTTTTGTGTGCCTACCCCTTGGAGCAGGAAAAAACATATGCAAAGCTAGGACAACTTTCTGTTTTCATATTAGACAAATAAAGGTTCCAAATTCCCATTTGGAATTTTCAGTCAAGACAAGCACCTTTAAAATCTGTTTTCACAGATGATGGTGCAAAGGAAGGATGATTGCAAAGGAAAGAGAGACTCAGAATTTCTTCTCTCATCAAAAATGTACAACAGCTGCATTTTTTCAGAAGTGTTGCTTGGATCTACTCCTGATTCTTTATTACAGTCCACGTGTTTCTCCACATTGTAACTACTGTCTTAATTAAAAATCTCGGTGCTTTATCATGTATGATTAGATTATGTATCACTCACTAATATATTGCAGTGTTCTCTGTTGGAAAGGGTTGTCTCCCCCTGCAAAGGAGATGATGACAATAAGGCCCATAACTAGCTTGCCTTATGTTCTTTTATAAAAACCATTTAAAAATCTGATTTTTAAAAGAGTCACAGCAACCTTTGCCTACAATGATAACCAAAACCAACACTAGCAGCAGAATTGTACTAATAAACAAAAGAATTCTTTTAGACTCCTTGATGCAGCAGCATCCATACATAATGTTATAGCAGCTGAGGACTTCCATTTTCCGGCTGGTTTAAGCTTTCTAATTCTACTTAACTTTCATGTTGTTTAAATAATTAGCCAAATTCTCAAGATTTTTCATACTGCCTCTCTTTATTTTCTTTCTACCTCATTAGCCTTTGCGCCTATGTGTTGGAAAATAACCAACTTGTAATTTTTTGAGTAAGTAACAATAAAAAATCTATTTAGAATTCAACAATTTTAAAGTCTTCTGTAACACAAAACTCAAAATTACTTTCTTGAATGATGAACTTTTCTCTTTCTGAAACACTTTTAAAGAAGCCTGGAAGAAAAATCATAAATACCTCAAAGACTGCCTAGTAGGTAAGGAACTGTTTACTAGTGGCAGAAAGCAATGCAAGAACCAGAAGTTTTAATGATATTTTTGTTAAGAGTCAACATTAACTAAAACCCAAAAGAAAGAAATCAGTCGCTACATCTTTCATACCTTAACTCCTCTGTGTTCAGGGGGTTTTTTTCCAAAGTGTAGTTTTAAGTATCTCTTCTTGGGCTATATTGAAATATCATGCTTTAGTTAATAATGGGTAGGTGACTTCTTTTATAAATAATTGGAAGATAAACTTATGGAACAAGTAAACTATTTACTTTAGCAATAAAACAGCACTTTGTAAATCTTTCAAAAATTTCATTTCGGTTAATAACTCGCTTTATGGTTTCCTGTTTGCTCCTCAGTGCCAATTGTGTCTAGCTCTTCTGGTATCAAATTGAAAGTTCAAAAGATCTGGAAATAAACATGAATATGTGTATGTATTCAAAAATCTACTCAACTAAACTATAAAGCAAAGCATAGATAGCATCGCTTTTTATTAGTACTATATATCCTAGTTAACTAGTTGAGAGTTGAGTATTTAGTATTGGAGATGGGCATAACTGGGGGGTTTACTACTAGTGCTGCCCACCTGCATTATGATACTTCCCATTTCCATCTTAGGATCTCTCCTGCCTTAATTTTTCATTTAAATTTAGTAACAACTTCCTAGCCAATGTTATAGTACATGAAATGTTTATCATTAGTAAATGCTATTCCCAATGGAGACTTTGTGATTGAGAAGAATTTTTTTTTTTTTTTTTTTAAGTGATTTGTGTTGGTTTTTGCAGGATTTTCATTGGCTATATTACAAATATTCTCAAAGGATGTGGTACTGTCCATTTTCATGGCAACAGTATCAGGGTTTGGGGGTTTTTTGCTTTGTAAAATAATGCACTGATTAGAGCTGTATCCATTTACTGGGTTGAAAAAATGTTCCTTCCTTAGATGTTCACTGTGAAGAAACATAGTAAAGAATTGAAGTCAGAGGAGTAGACTTAGTAAAATGTCAGATTTACCTCTGCAAGAAAACCCCCTCCCCTCCAATGTATTTGCTGGAATTCAGTTAGACAGACTGATGACTACTTCAGAAGATGTTTAGAGAGAAAGCACATCTCTGTGCATTGTGTCCAGTTGCAGTTCTGCTTTTTTTTTTTTTTTTTTTCCTAATAAATATCTAGCATTCCAAACCTCTTTCACATAAAGATTTTTATTGAGGTTTTATCAAGTTTATTGAATTTTTATTGTGAGAACCTGGGTGTACATTCAGATTACTACTGAGATAGCACAAAATTCTGCTTTCTCCTAAGATTAGCTGAAACTGAAGTCTTTATTTAACAATTATTTTTGACAACCACATTGGAATAGATTGTTGTTAACCAAGAATGCTAAGACATTTGAGGAACTTCTAAAGAAAAATGGCACAAAATTGCTTTAAAATACAAAATTACTAACTTCCCTAGGAGAACATGACTCTCAAAAGATCCAGAGTAACAGAAACAGAATGAATTTTCATAGTTCAAAGAGCAGTATAATGCATTTTAGTACTTGTAACAACAACCTATTGTTGTCTGTTCAGGTTTTGTGAGCCTAGATATGATAGAAGGGTAAAGAACAAAAAGTACATAAGAGGATAAATTAAACCTGGAGTTAATTTTACAGGGAGAAATATTAACAACATATTCAAAACACAAAGAACACACCTAATCTCATATGAAAATTCAATTCTTTTTAAGAAATTTGAAACAAATCTGGAAACATTTTGAATCACTTTATATTAAAGAATACACTTTGAAAAAAAAAATCTGAAAAAAAATTATTTTTCAAAACGAAGTTGAAATTACTGTTGTCTAGAAATAAAGCTGTGAAAACAACAGCGCACAAGGAGTGAATGGCAGCATCTGCCAAAGTACAAATGTGTATGCATTGGCCACAACCACTTCCATCTAGAGATCAAGTTTATGGCCCCCAGACAAAAAGTCATTAGAGAGAGTAAGTAAAAATCTTTGGAGGCTGTTGAGAAAAGAGTTGCACAAGAGTTGCAACAGTGGAAAGTGGTTAAACTTACTTGCCCAGGAATTTTGCTGCCAGTTCTAGATTCTAGTTTAATTTTATGCAAAGGAAATATTGGAATTCTTTGTTCAATGTTTGTTCAAGTAACAAAGCAAAGGTCTGGAAGTGCAATAATGGTCTTTTTACTATGCTCTAAGCCACCTCACTCTTCCCTTGTTCCATGCTGAGGTGGGACACTATGACTACACTGAAGCTGTCCCATATAGAATAATTCAGATCCTTTTGATAGATAGATTTCTCTGTATTTCAGAAGGCTTTTAAGTACTCTTATTAAGATTTTAACCTTTTTTTTATTTCAATCAAATAATTGTATAAAATATAATTTAAGAATAATTTCTTCAGAAAGTTGTATTTCAGGCATTATTCATGGTTCAATGGGAGGGATGAAGGGATAAGTTAAAGCACAAAAGACTGCTGCAGCTCAAAGTCTAGACTTACCTACAGGAGGGCACTAAAAACCTCTGAAATAAATAAACTGTTAAATAAATGGGTTCCTGCAGGCTTTAAGGCATAATACATATGATGTTACTGTATTTTTTTTTCTTCTTTAATTTAGAAGCTTACAGTTATTGCCAAGTCATTTGATGGCAGTCTGTACCTATTGTGAGGAGAAACTGAACAAAATAAAACTATTTTTTGTATTTCCCTGATTTGTTATGAATAAGGAAACAATACATTGAACGATGAACTTATGAGGGTGGAAAAAATTTAATGTAGTCAAGGGAAAAACAAATATTTTGAGTCTTCTATAAGCAGAACTAGTCATGCAGTAGAAGGAAAAAAAAAATTTAGTGTGATAAATCTATATTAATGAAATAAGGTCCACTGGGAGAACATTACTGTCATTCTCTCTTCATAAAACAATATTAGTTTTTTCAGTACTATTCATACATCTGATAACCTGCAGCTCAACTTCAATATTTAAAATCCAAATTAGACCACTTGAGTCTATTTTATAGTATTTCTTCAAACATATTCTCCAGATTATTTTTCCATGCTGTGTTGGTGGATAATTATTCTCATTAGTAGAAAAGAGCATGCAAGCTGCTCCCTGATTTTTTTTAGAAAACCTAATCACCTGTAATATTTTGTAATTATAGCCTTCTTCTCTAGGAAACTTTAAATCACAAATCCATATTCGTGTAAGTAATGCAGAAAAAGTATGTTTAAAAATATTTTGTTTTGACTCTCATTTTCAACAGATAACAGAGATATGTGACTGCCTAGTATATAACATCAAATTCCATTATTTTAATGATTAATTACTATACCAAATATATAATGAACTCAACAATTTTCTATTTTTTGTCACCTGTCAAGAAAAGCTTTTAACTCTGCATCAAAGTGCACATTAATCTGTGCAAGCGCACACAAAGAATGGATGAGATTATTATATACAACTATAAAAATGGCCATAAGGAAGATTATTCCATAAATAGGAAGAAATTGTTAACCCAATTAAGCTCTTAACAAATTAATAAAAATAAAGCAGATATTTATTGGTCAATTTAAGCAATGCTCACAATTTAGATTCCATAATAATACAGTGAAGCCTCATAAATAATAGAATGAAGCTTGTTCAAGAAAACTCACCTGTAACTTTTCCTCCACTATAGTTCTTAAATTACATCCCAGGTCCTAAGTTTGAGAATTCAGGCTCCTTGGAAACAGAGTTGGCACATAGTTTTTGATAGCTGTTCAGTCTCAAAGTTTTCACTATTGAAGTTGACAGGGCAGATCTTGTTTTATACATTTCAATGTCTCTATGTATTTTGCTTTTGTGGTTTCCCAGCTAAAGCCTGGAAGGTGTATGATCACCTTACCCAAGCCCCTTCCCTGTTAGGGTCCATTGTTGCCACGCTGGGACTCTTTGAGAGCCTCTGCTCTTGTTTACATTCAGCACTGAGAGCGCTGCAGCACCAAATATTCATCGATGGTAACTTAGC